>NW_028121433.1:245000-373469 GCF_965183815.1 Platalea leucorodia | reverse complement strand
CAGATGGCCAGAAGTCTCTCTTGAGAATGTAAAATATCCTGAAGATATGGATCACCAGCAGAGGTACAGAAGTCATTATCCCACTCCACTCAGCGCTTGTCAGGCCGCACCTGGAATAGTGTGCACAGTTCTGGTCCCCGTTATACAAAAACGATGTGGACAGGCTGGAGGGGGTCCAGAGAAGGGCCACCAAGATGATGCAGGGTCTGGGCAGCCTGCCGTAGGAGGATAGGCTGAGAGAGCTGGGCTTGTTCAGCCTTGAGAAAAGGAGGCTTCGAGGTGATCTCATCCCCATGTACCACTACTTAAAGGGGAGCTACAAAGAAGATGGAGACTCCCTTTTTACAAGGAGGCACTTGCTGAGGACAAGGGGCATGGCAACTGTAGTGAGGGCAGCACTGTTTGCCTATAAAGAATCCAGACAGGTTCCTTCCAACTGTCGTTGCGAGGTTCAGTCAGATTCTGAGACCACTTCTACCAAAGAAGAAGTTGCTGAAAGTACTGTAACAAAAGCTAATAACACGCATCCCAATATCAAGGGTCAGCACAAGGTCAGGAAAAAGCCTTGGACGCTGAAGATGAATTCCTTGGGCAGTGTGAGTCTGAAGACCGTAGAGACAAAGACGAAGCAAGAGGATCAAAAGAACCTGAACTAATTTCCAAAGGAAATCCTTTGTACCTCAAAGGGTCTCTTGAGAGCAAAGAGAAAGTAGGGCAAACTTGCTCGATAAAGTCGGACGTGGAATGTGCTTCTAAAGAACTTGCATCTCTAGCTATTACAGACAAATGCCAAGATACAAAGGACATTTCTACTAACTATGTAGAGGTACCACCTGTTAATGACTCTTGTATGACAGAGCTGGATGAAGTTTTGGAGAGTCAATTTTCTAGAGAAAATGAGGGAGTGGGTAATAAAAAATGTGAAGGAGATCAACACGTGAAAAAAGATCAGGAAAGAAGATAGGACTCTCCGAAAACGGACAAAGAGCACCACCGAAAGGAGAGAGAAAACTCAGACACTGAGGAGAGGGAGAAGGAGAAGCAAACCAGGAGCAAACCAGGTGATCACTGCCACAAGAGGAGGTGCTCTCGCGGTGTGGAAACAAATAAGCAAAATCGTCCTAAGCAGGAGTATTGCAATGAAAGCAAGCGTAGATCTTCCCATCATGAAAGAAACAGTCCCAATAATGTCAGAAGCTCAGGAAAATAGTCTCGTTCCAGATCCCAAAGCAGAGAAAGAACAGCACCAGACAGGAATGGCTATTATCGTTCCAAAGGAGAGAGAACGTGGAGCAGAGAAAGATACTGTCAAGATGCAGCACAGAGATGGGGAAAAGGCAGATACTGCAACGGTTCTTACTCCTCTCACGGAACAAGGGATGGCAGAGAGAGAAAGTCCTCTCATTGTGATAAAGACTTTGACAAATCGAGTCAAGCTTACAACAGCAGGTCCCATAAGGATCATCATTGCAAAAGCAGATGGCCTCACAACGCACTCTCTGGAGAGGAAGATGTACATCACTTTAGCAGCCACCGAGCAAACTTCCAGCATTGTTCAATACCTCCGCAGCCATGTGAAAAATATTCTCGTGAAAGGCATGCGCTTCCACCTGTGTCAGCTTGTTCCAATTTTGAGGACGCATCCCGGGAAAATGAAAAAGACAAACTAAGACATGGCAAAAGGAAACATACCCCCAGAGAACATACCCCCGGGATCGGTGGGAGCAGTTCCGTAGGGAAGCGCTGAAAGATGGAGAAACCGCGGGGTTCGCGTTTCCGGTGCGGGTACAAGATAATAGCAGCCACCCCCGCCCCGCGCCGCCGCCACCCTCTGCGCCGTTTTCTCCTTCACCTGTTCCTATAGCTTCAACACCTCTGCTAAACCTTTCGATCCCTGCAATCAGTACCCCTCCACTTCCCCGCCCGCCCGCCCCCGGCCCCTGCTGCGTCGGCATTCTTACCGCCTTTCTCTACCGCTCCCAATACCGATACTCCACAAACCCATCATCAATTGCCACCCGAGGAATGGGGGGTGTCAGCCCCTGCTACAAGGTGGCAAAAGACTAGACACCAAGCATTGCAAGCGGGAGATACCGCTTTTTGTTCAGCGATAGCGTGTCCTGTCATACGCAGCAACGCAAATGTCCCCGATGAGCGTGAACCTTTTGGCTATAATGTTTTAAAAGATCTACGACAAACAGTTGCCGCGCATGGACTGGGTTCTCCTTTTACACAATCCCTGCTACGGGGAATATTGACAAATGAAATAGTACCATTGGATATATGCACGCTTACTAATCTTATATTGACCCCAACGCAAAAAGTGATCTTTGAAAGCACCTGGCGTACCGCCTGCCAAAACGCCACAATTATCAATATGCATCGACAACAAGGCGACCCTTTACAAGGGGCAGGACTCCCCCAGCTTATGGGGGATCCGCCATTAAATCATCCAGCGTTACAGGCACGATTACGACCAGAGATATTAGCACAAGGCAGAGACCTTGCTTTACAGGCATTACTAAAAGTGCCGGATGCCGGAAGAGCGACAAAATAATTTACGTTAATAAAGCAAGGGAGAGGAGAGGGATCTATCTCATTCTTAGATCGTCTATAGGAGGCTTTGGAAAAACAAGTTGAAAATGCAGAAGCAAGAGAGGTCCTACTTTTAAAATTAGCCTTTGAAAATGCGAATATAGACTGTAAAAAAAGTGCTTTTGCCTCTAAAAAAATCCCTCCTTAATGGATATGATAGAAGCTACCCAAAAGGTGGAGTCAATGTCCCATCATATGGAAACATTAGCTACAGCTTTTGTCACTGCAATGAAAGTACAGCAATCACGTTTCTCCTGTGGTAAAACTGGACATTTTAAAAGAGATTGCCCACAACTAAGAAAAAGAGATACGACGAGCTCTAAACAGATATGGACTTGAAATAGACCCTGAAGAAGTGCAAAAAACTGAGCCTTGGAAATATCTGGGCTGGAAAATCTTGCAACAAACAATTGAACCTGCAAAAACAAAAAGGGGGAATGCCAGGAGCCACTCCAGCAGACAGACTAAGTAAAGCCGCGGATGTGTTAAACTACCTGAATATGTCCGAAAATAATATTCCTGTTATTATCGCTCATTTTCTGTCTCTTCAATCAAAAGATTTAATAGCCACCCCCACAGAGGGCTTGATTGGAGTCGGCGGCCTTTCTCAAACCTTTCAAATTACCCACCTGCTCAATATCAATACCCAAGAAAGGTCTACATTTACTGTACGGCCATATGTGACAAATTTGCCCACGAGCCTGTTGGGGCGAGACGTAATGTCCCACTGCGGCTTCACCTTAAATTGCCCTGAAAATTTTCAGTAGCGGCCATCGATGAGCGACCGACAATGAAACTTATTTGGAAAAAAGAAACACCCATTTGGATAGATCAATGGCCGCTCCCCAAAGAGAAGGTTGCTGCCCTTCAAGAACTGGTCAAAGAACAACTTCAGCAAGGACATATCACTCCTACAACCAGCCCCTGGAATTCTCCTGTATTTGTTATAAAAAAGAAGAGTGGAAAATGGCGACCGCTACATGACTTGAGACAAACAAACGAAGCTATGGAAGAAATGGGAGCGCTCCAACCCGGCTTGCCCTCGCCACCAATGATACCCCGAAATTGGGACATAGTCATAGTAGACTTAAAAGACTGCTTCTTTACTATCCCACTACATCCTACGGATGCACCGCGTTTTGCATTTTCGGTACCGAAAATTAACCGAGGCGAGCCAATGGATATAGATACCACTGGTCTCTCCTGCCTCAAGGAATGAAGAATTCTCCAACGCTTTGTCAAAAATATGTGGCTAAAGCCATACGTCCTGTGCGACTAAAATTCCCGGAAATGTATATCTATCACTATATGGATGACATTTTACTAGCAGGCCCCACGAACATCATGGTGCCTGAAGCACTACCTGTTTTAAAATATGCATTGCAAAGCAAAGGACTGCAAATCGCACCAGAAAAAATTCAAATGGAAGCACCATGGAAATATCTTGGGTGGAAAATCTTACAACAACGAGCCGATTACCTAACGAACATTACATACCCCAGTACCCAACACACTTCTCTAGCTCAATTATCGCATCAATTCTTCCACCAATCTGCCAAAGCTCTTGTAAAACAATTTGCCGTCTCTATGGGGGATGCAAAACTCGTTGTGCAAACATGTCCAGACTGTCAACAACAACCATCCTGCCCATTGTTTGCGACAAACCCTAGGGGACTCTCTTCCCTTCAGCTCTGGCAAACTGACGTGACTCATGTACCCGACTTTGGTCGGCAGAGATATGTTCACGTTTCCATAGATACCTACTCCCATGCAATCTGGGCCACTGCAATGACAGGTGAAACTAGCCGGCACGTACAAAGCCACTTCCGAGCTGCCTTTGCAGCGCTTGGTATTCCAAAAGAAAGAAAAACAGATAACGGCCCTGCATATGTCAGCCATGCGACACAAAAATTTTTCCACACATGCGGTATCACTCATACGACACGGATACGCCATTCCCCCACAGGACAAGCTATTATAGAACGTGCAAACAGAACCTTAAAAACTCTATTGCAAAAACAAAAAGAGGGGGAAGCTCAGGAATCTCCCCAAAACAGATTAGGAAAAGCTATATATGTACTATTATGGCATTTATCGCTGCCCTTTCAAGATGAAGATGTCACACCCATAGTCAAACATTTTAAAGCTATGGAGTCGGGAATGGCACATATATCACAGGAGAAGGCGATGGTAATGATGAAAAATTTAAATACTGGGTGGTGGGAAGGGCCATATCGGCTACTAACTTGGGGTCGAGGGTATGCTTGTGTCTCAACAGATGTAGGACCTAAGTGGGTACCTGCAAGGTGCATAAGACCGGCTCTTGCATCGGATAACAAGAACGAACAGCAGAAGACACTGAACTCCAAGAAGACTGATGGGGAATGACTTATTAGATAACTCCAAATCAATCCGTAAAGCAATCAAAGATTTGAAGTTAGCGAATTACAAGTCAGTGCTGGATTTGATTGGCTGAAACACTTACTAACAAGTTGTGGAATTGGCGGGTGGGTAATATCTCTAATCGAAACGGGTTTTTTCTTGTTACTAATATTTTGCACTATAATAATGATAGTTTCTTGTCTAGTGTCTTGGGTATTGAAAATGCTATAGAATATGATTAAACAAGCTTTTGTGATAGAAAAACAAAAAGGGGGATTTGTAGGAATAAGTGAGATTGTGTTTTACTTTGACGAGATGCAGCTGTGCCTTTGAGGCTTGTTACAGGTTCGCAGGAATGCAGCTGTGGCCTTGAGGCTTGTTACAAACAAGTCTGTGAAACTCAGAGGCAGAAAAATAAGGATGAGATTGGATACATCCCTGAAGGAGGAATTCGCGTGCACCAGCTTGAAGAACCAATAAGTAATGCTGAAGAGACGCGTGGACAAAAGACAGTAGCCAATGAAATGGGCTTTGCTGGCTCGTGAACACTAAATCATATTATAAAAGGAATAGATTGTAAAAATGAAGAGTCTTTGCTTGTCTTCGCCTGAACTCATATGTGGAGTCCGTGTCTCATTCCCTTCAGAAACATACCCCCAAAGAAGGAAGCGGAGGTGAAACCGAGAAGAAATGCCGAAAGACAGGTGACCAAAGAATGAAAAACTGTAGAGAAGGTCAAGGAGAAAAAGAAGGCCAAAGATCAATAGCGAGAGAAGGACTACAAGTAAGCGAGGACTGCAGCATGATCAGCAATTTTTTCCTAATTCTCTTGTCTACGCTGGGGCTCGACAGCCTTTGTCAGCGTGAAGTTGCACCCTGAAATTTTCAGATGGCCAGAAGTCTCTCTTGAGAATGTAAAATATCCTGAAGATATGGATCACCAGCAGAGGTACAGAAGTCATTATCCCACTCCACTCAGCGCTTGTCAGGCCGCACCTGGAATAGTGTGCACAGTTCTGGTCCCCGTTATACAAAAACGATGTGGACAGGCTGGAGGGGGTCCAGAGAAGGGCCACCAAGATGATGCAGGGTCTGGGCAGCCTGCCGTAGGAGGATAGGCTGAGAGAGCTGGGCTTGTTCAGCCTTGAGAAAAGGAGGCTTCGAGGTGATCTCATCCCCATGTACCACTACTTAAAGGGGAGCTACAAAGAAGATGGAGACTCCCTTTTTACAAGGAGGCACTTGCTGAGGACAAGGGGCATGGCAACTGTAGTGAGGGCAGCACTGTTTGCCTATAAAGAATCCAGACAGGTTCCTTCCAACTGTCGTTGCGAGGTTCAGTCAGATTCTGAGACCACTTCTACCAAAGAAGAAGTTGCTGAAAGTACTGTAACAAAAGCTAATAACACGCATCCCAATATCAAGGGTCAGCACAAGGTCAGGAAAAAGCCTTGGACGCTGAAGATGAATTCCTTGGGCAGTGTGAGTCTGAAGACCGTAGAGACAAAGACGAAGCAAGAGGATCAAAAGAACCTGAACTAATTTCCAAAGGAAATCCTTTGTACCTCAAAGGGTCTCTTGAGAGCAAAGAGAAAGTAGGGCAAACTTGCTCGATAAAGTCGGACGTGGAATGTGCTTCTAAAGAACTTGCATCTCTAGCTATTACAGACAAATGCCAAGATACAAAGGACATTTCTACTAACTATGTAGAGGTACCACCTGTTAATGACTCTTGTATGACAGAGCTGGATGAAGTTTTGGAGAGTCAATTTTCTAGAGAAAATGAGGGAGTGGGTAATAAAAAATGTGAAGGAGATCAACACGTGAAAAAAGATCAGGAAAGAAGATAGGACTCTCCGAAAACGGACAAAGAGCACCACCGAAAGGAGAGAGAAAACTCAGACACTGAGGAGAGGGAGAAGGAGAAGCAAACCAGGAGCAAACCAGGTGATCACTGCCACAAGAGGAGGTGCTCTCGCGGTGTGGAAACAAATAAGCAAAATCGTCCTAAGCAGGAGTATTGCAATGAAAGCAAGCGTAGATCTTCCCATCATGAAAGAAACAGTCCCAATAATGTCAGAAGCTCAGGAAAATAGTCTCGTTCCAGATCCCAAAGCAGAGAAAGAACAGCACCAGACAGGAATGGCTATTATCGTTCCAAAGGAGAGAGAACGTGGAGCAGAGAAAGATACTGTCAAGATGCAGCACAGAGATGGGGAAAAGGCAGATACTGCAACGGTTCTTACTCCTCTCACGGAACAAGGGATGGCAGAGAGAGAAAGTCCTCTCATTGTGATAAAGACTTTGACAAATCGAGTCAAGCTTACAACAGCAGGTCCCATAAGGATCATCATTGCAAAAGCAGATGGCCTCACAACGCACTCTCTGGAGAGGAAGATGTACATCACTTTAGCAGCCACCGAGCAAACTTCCAGCATTGTTCAATACCTCCGCAGCCATGTGAAAAATATTCTCGTGAAAGGCATGCGCTTCCACCTGTGTCAGCTTGTTCCAATTTTGAGGACGCATCCCGGGAAAATGAAAAAGACAAACTAAGACATGGCAAAAGGAAACATACCCCCAGAGAACATACCCCCGGGATCGGTGGGAGCAGTTCCGTAGGGAAGCGCTGAAAGATGGAGAAACCGCGGGGTTCGCGTTTCCGGTGCGGGTACAAGATAATAGCAGCCACCCCCGCCCCGCGCCGCCGCCACCCTCTGCGCCGTTTTCTCCTTCACCTGTTCCTATAGCTTCAACACCTCTGCTAAACCTTTCGATCCCTGCAATCAGTACCCCTCCACTTCCCCGCCCGCCCGCCCCCGGCCCCTGCTGCGTCGGCATTCTTACCGCCTTTCTCTACCGCTCCCAATACCGATACTCCACAAACCCATCATCAATTGCCACCCGAGGAATGGGGGGTGTCAGCCCCTGCTACAAGGTGGCAAAAGACTAGACACCAAGCATTGCAAGCGGGAGATACCGCTTTTTGTTCAGCGATAGCGTGTCCTGTCATACGCAGCAACGCAAATGTCCCCGATGAGCGTGAACCTTTTGGCTATAATGTTTTAAAAGATCTACGACAAACAGTTGCCGCGCATGGACTGGGTTCTCCTTTTACACAATCCCTGCTACGGGGAATATTGACAAATGAAATAGTACCATTGGATATATGCACGCTTACTAATCTTATATTGACCCCAACGCAAAAAGTGATCTTTGAAAGCACCTGGCGTACCGCCTGCCAAAACGCCACAATTATCAATATGCATCGACAACAAGGCGACCCTTTACAAGGGGCAGGACTCCCCCAGCTTATGGGGGATCCGCCATTAAATCATCCAGCGTTACAGGCACGATTACGACCAGAGATATTAGCACAAGGCAGAGACCTTGCTTTACAGGCATTACTAAAAGTGCCGGATGCCGGAAGAGCGACAAAATAATTTACGTTAATAAAGCAAGGGAGAGGAGAGGGATCTATCTCATTCTTAGATCGTCTATAGGAGGCTTTGGAAAAACAAGTTGAAAATGCAGAAGCAAGAGAGGTCCTACTTTTAAAATTAGCCTTTGAAAATGCGAATATAGACTGTAAAAAAAGTGCTTTTGCCTCTAAAAAAATCCCTCCTTAATGGATATGATAGAAGCTACCCAAAAGGTGGAGTCAATGTCCCATCATATGGAAACATTAGCTACAGCTTTTGTCACTGCAATGAAAGTACAGCAATCACGTTTCTCCTGTGGTAAAACTGGACATTTTAAAAGAGATTGCCCACAACTAAGAAAAAGAGATACGACGAGCTCTAAACAGATATGGACTTGAAATAGACCCTGAAGAAGTGCAAAAAACTGAGCCTTGGAAATATCTGGGCTGGAAAATCTTGCAACAAACAATTGAACCTGCAAAAACAAAAAGGGGGAATGCCAGGAGCCACTCCAGCAGACAGACTAAGTAAAGCCGCGGATGTGTTAAACTACCTGAATATGTCCGAAAATAATATTCCTGTTATTATCGCTCATTTTCTGTCTCTTCAATCAAAAGATTTAATAGCCACCCCCACAGAGGGCTTGATTGGAGTCGGCGGCCTTTCTCAAACCTTTCAAATTACCCACCTGCTCAATATCAATACCCAAGAAAGGTCTACATTTACTGTACGGCCATATGTGACAAATTTGCCCACGAGCCTGTTGGGGCGAGACGTAATGTCCCACTGCGGCTTCACCTTAAATTGCCCTGAAAATTTTCAGTAGCGGCCATCGATGAGCGACCGACAATGAAACTTATTTGGAAAAAAGAAACACCCATTTGGATAGATCAATGGCCGCTCCCCAAAGAGAAGGTTGCTGCCCTTCAAGAACTGGTCAAAGAACAACTTCAGCAAGGACATATCACTCCTACAACCAGCCCCTGGAATTCTCCTGTATTTGTTATAAAAAAGAAGAGTGGAAAATGGCGACCGCTACATGACTTGAGACAAACAAACGAAGCTATGGAAGAAATGGGAGCGCTCCAACCCGGCTTGCCCTCGCCACCAATGATACCCCGAAATTGGGACATAGTCATAGTAGACTTAAAAGACTGCTTCTTTACTATCCCACTACATCCTACGGATGCACCGCGTTTTGCATTTTCGGTACCGAAAATTAACCGAGGCGAGCCAATGGATATAGATACCACTGGTCTCTCCTGCCTCAAGGAATGAAGAATTCTCCAACGCTTTGTCAAAAATATGTGGCTAAAGCCATACGTCCTGTGCGACTAAAATTCCCGGAAATGTATATCTATCACTATATGGATGACATTTTACTAGCAGGCCCCACGAACATCATGGTGCCTGAAGCACTACCTGTTTTAAAATATGCATTGCAAAGCAAAGGACTGCAAATCGCACCAGAAAAAATTCAAATGGAAGCACCATGGAAATATCTTGGGTGGAAAATCTTACAACAACGAGCCGATTACCTAACGAACATTACATACCCCAGTACCCAACACACTTCTCTAGCTCAATTATCGCATCAATTCTTCCACCAATCTGCCAAAGCTCTTGTAAAACAATTTGCCGTCTCTATGGGGGATGCAAAACTCGTTGTGCAAACATGTCCAGACTGTCAACAACAACCATCCTGCCCATTGTTTGCGACAAACCCTAGGGGACTCTCTTCCCTTCAGCTCTGGCAAACTGACGTGACTCATGTACCCGACTTTGGTCGGCAGAGATATGTTCACGTTTCCATAGATACCTACTCCCATGCAATCTGGGCCACTGCAATGACAGGTGAAACTAGCCGGCACGTACAAAGCCACTTCCGAGCTGCCTTTGCAGCGCTTGGTATTCCAAAAGAAAGAAAAACAGATAACGGCCCTGCATATGTCAGCCATGCGACACAAAAATTTTTCCACACATGCGGTATCACTCATACGACACGGATACGCCATTCCCCCACAGGACAAGCTATTATAGAACGTGCAAACAGAACCTTAAAAACTCTATTGCAAAAACAAAAAGAGGGGGAAGCTCAGGAATCTCCCCAAAACAGATTAGGAAAAGCTATATATGTACTATTATGGCATTTATCGCTGCCCTTTCAAGATGAAGATGTCACACCCATAGTCAAACATTTTAAAGCTATGGAGTCGGGAATGGCACATATATCACAGGAGAAGGCGATGGTAATGATGAAAAATTTAAATACTGGGTGGTGGGAAGGGCCATATCGGCTACTAACTTGGGGTCGAGGGTATGCTTGTGTCTCAACAGATGTAGGACCTAAGTGGGTACCTGCAAGGTGCATAAGACCGGCTCTTGCATCGGATAACAAGAACGAACAGCAGAAGACACTGAACTCCAAGAAGACTGATGGGGAATGACTTATTAGATAACTCCAAATCAATCCGTAAAGCAATCAAAGATTTGAAGTTAGCGAATTACAAGTCAGTGCTGGATTTGATTGGCTGAAACACTTACTAACAAGTTGTGGAATTGGCGGGTGGGTAATATCTCTAATCGAAACGGGTTTTTTCTTGTTACTAATATTTTGCACTATAATAATGATAGTTTCTTGTCTAGTGTCTTGGGTATTGAAAATGCTATAGAATATGATTAAACAAGCTTTTGTGATAGAAAAACAAAAAGGGGGATTTGTAGGAATAAGTGAGATTGTGTTTTACTTTGACGAGATGCAGCTGTGCCTTTGAGGCTTGTTACAGGTTCGCAGGAATGCAGCTGTGGCCTTGAGGCTTGTTACAAACAAGTCTGTGAAACTCAGAGGCAGAAAAATAAGGATGAGATTGGATACATCCCTGAAGGAGGAATTCGCGTGCACCAGCTTGAAGAACCAATAAGTAATGCTGAAGAGACGCGTGGACAAAAGACAGTAGCCAATGAAATGGGCTTTGCTGGCTCGTGAACACTAAATCATATTATAAAAGGAATAGATTGTAAAAATGAAGAGTCTTTGCTTGTCTTCGCCTGAACTCATATGTGGAGTCCGTGTCTCATTCCCTTCAGAAACATACCCCCAAAGAAGGAAGCGGAGGTGAAACCGAGAAGAAATGCCGAAAGACAGGTGACCAAAGAATGAAAAACTGTAGAGAAGGTCAAGGAGAAAAAGAAGGCCAAAGATCAATAGCGAGAGAAGGACTACAAGTAAGCGAGGACTGCAGCATGATCAGCAATTTTTTCCTAATTCTCTTGTCTACGCTGGGGCTCGACAGCCTTTGTCAGCGTGAAGTTGCACCCTGAAATTTTCAGATGGCCAGAAGTCTCTCTTGAGAATGTAAAATATCCTGAAGATATGGATCACCAGCAGAGGTACAGAAGTCATTATCCCACTCCACTCAGCGCTTGTCAGGCCGCACCTGGAATAGTGTGCACAGTTCTGGTCCCCGTTATACAAAAACGATGTGGACAGGCTGGAGGGGGTCCAGAGAAGGGCCACCAAGATGATGCAGGGTCTGGGCAGCCTGCCGTAGGAGGATAGGCTGAGAGAGCTGGGCTTGTTCAGCCTTGAGAAAAGGAGGCTTCGAGGTGATCTCATCCCCATGTACCACTACTTAAAGGGGAGCTACAAAGAAGATGGAGACTCCCTTTTTACAAGGAGGCACTTGCTGAGGACAAGGGGCATGGCAACTGTAGTGAGGGCAGCACTGTTTGCCTATAAAGAATCCAGACAGGTTCCTTCCAACTGTCGTTGCGAGGTTCAGTCAGATTCTGAGACCACTTCTACCAAAGAAGAAGTTGCTGAAAGTACTGTAACAAAAGCTAATAACACGCATCCCAATATCAAGGGTCAGCACAAGGTCAGGAAAAAGCCTTGGACGCTGAAGATGAATTCCTTGGGCAGTGTGAGTCTGAAGACCGTAGAGACAAAGACGAAGCAAGAGGATCAAAAGAACCTGAACTAATTTCCAAAGGAAATCCTTTGTACCTCAAAGGGTCTCTTGAGAGCAAAGAGAAAGTAGGGCAAACTTGCTCGATAAAGTCGGACGTGGAATGTGCTTCTAAAGAACTTGCATCTCTAGCTATTACAGACAAATGCCAAGATACAAAGGACATTTCTACTAACTATGTAGAGGTACCACCTGTTAATGACTCTTGTATGACAGAGCTGGATGAAGTTTTGGAGAGTCAATTTTCTAGAGAAAATGAGGGAGTGGGTAATAAAAAATGTGAAGGAGATCAACACGTGAAAAAAGATCAGGAAAGAAGATAGGACTCTCCGAAAACGGACAAAGAGCACCACCGAAAGGAGAGAGAAAACTCAGACACTGAGGAGAGGGAGAAGGAGAAGCAAACCAGGAGCAAACCAGGTGATCACTGCCACAAGAGGAGGTGCTCTCGCGGTGTGGAAACAAATAAGCAAAATCGTCCTAAGCAGGAGTATTGCAATGAAAGCAAGCGTAGATCTTCCCATCATGAAAGAAACAGTCCCAATAATGTCAGAAGCTCAGGAAAATAGTCTCGTTCCAGATCCCAAAGCAGAGAAAGAACAGCACCAGACAGGAATGGCTATTATCGTTCCAAAGGAGAGAGAACGTGGAGCAGAGAAAGATACTGTCAAGATGCAGCACAGAGATGGGGAAAAGGCAGATACTGCAACGGTTCTTACTCCTCTCACGGAACAAGGGATGGCAGAGAGAGAAAGTCCTCTCATTGTGATAAAGACTTTGACAAATCGAGTCAAGCTTACAACAGCAGGTCCCATAAGGATCATCATTGCAAAAGCAGATGGCCTCACAACGCACTCTCTGGAGAGGAAGATGTACATCACTTTAGCAGCCACCGAGCAAACTTCCAGCATTGTTCAATACCTCCGCAGCCATGTGAAAAATATTCTCGTGAAAGGCATGCGCTTCCACCTGTGTCAGCTTGTTCCAATTTTGAGGACGCATCCCGGGAAAATGAAAAAGACAAACTAAGACATGGCAAAAGGAAACATACCCCCAGAGAACATACCCCCGGGATCGGTGGGAGCAGTTCCGTAGGGAAGCGCTGAAAGATGGAGAAACCGCGGGGTTCGCGTTTCCGGTGCGGGTACAAGATAATAGCAGCCACCCCCGCCCCGCGCCGCCGCCACCCTCTGCGCCGTTTTCTCCTTCACCTGTTCCTATAGCTTCAACACCTCTGCTAAACCTTTCGATCCCTGCAATCAGTACCCCTCCACTTCCCCGCCCGCCCGCCCCCGGCCCCTGCTGCGTCGGCATTCTTACCGCCTTTCTCTACCGCTCCCAATACCGATACTCCACAAACCCATCATCAATTGCCACCCGAGGAATGGGGGGTGTCAGCCCCTGCTACAAGGTGGCAAAAGACTAGACACCAAGCATTGCAAGCGGGAGATACCGCTTTTTGTTCAGCGATAGCGTGTCCTGTCATACGCAGCAACGCAAATGTCCCCGATGAGCATGAACCTTTTGGCTATAATGTTTTAAAAGATCTACGACAAACAGTTGCCGCGCATGGACTGGGTTCTCCTTTTACACAATCCCTGCTACGGGGAATATTGACAAATGAAATAGTACCATTGGATATATGCACGCTTACTAATCTTATATTGACCCCAACGCAAAAAGTGATCTTTGAAAGCACCTGGCGTACCGCCTGCCAAAACGCCACAATTATCAATATGCATCGACAACAAGGCGACCCTTTACAAGGGGCAGGACTCCCCCAGCTTATGGGGGATCCGCCATTAAATCATCCAGCGTTACAGGCACGATTACGACCAGAGATATTAGCACAAGGCAGAGACCTTGCTTTACAGGCATTACTAAAAGTGCCGGATGCCAGAAGAGCGACAAAATAATTTACGTTAATAAAGCAAGGGAGAGGAGAGGGATCTATCTCATTCTTAGATCGTCTATAGGAGGCTTTGGAAAAACAAGTTGAAAATGCAGAAGCAAGAGAGGTCCTACTTTTAAAATTAGCCTTTGAAAATGCGAATATAGACTGTAAAAAAAGTGCTTTTGCCTCTAAAAAAATCCCTCCTTAATGGATATGATAGAAGCTACCCAAAAGGTGGAGTCAATGTCCCATCATATGGAAACATTAGCTACAGCTTTTGTCACTGCAATGAAAGTACAGCAATCACGTTTCTCCTGTGGTAAAACTGGACATTTTAAAAGAGATTGCCCACAACTAAGAAAAAGAGATACGACGAGCTCTAAACAGATATGGACTTGAAATAGACCCTGAAGAAGTGCAAAAAACTGAGCCTTGGAAATATCTGGGCTGGAAAATCTTGCAACAAACAATTGAACCTGCAAAAACAAAAAGGGGGAATGCCAGGAGCCACTCCAGCAGACAGACTAAGTAAAGCCGCGGATGTGTTAAACTACCTGAATATGTCCGAAAATAATATTCCTGTTATTATCGCTCATTTTCTGTCTCTTCAATCAAAAGATTTAATAGCCACCCCCACAGAGGGCTTGATTGGAGTCGGCGGCCTTTCTCAAACCTTTCAAAGTACCCACCTGCTCAATATCAATACCCAAGAAAGGTCTACATTTACTGTACGGCCATATGTGACAAATTTGCCCACGAGCCTGTTGGGGCGAGACGTAATGTCCCACTGCGGCTTCACCTTAAATTGCCCTGAAAATTTTCAGTAGCGGCCATCGATGAGCGACCGACAATGAAACTTATTTGGAAAAAAGAAACACCCATTTGGATAGATCAATGGCCGCTCCCCAAAGAGAAGGTTGCTGCCCTTCAAGAACTGGTCAAAGAACAACTTCAGCAAGGACATATCACTCCTACAACCAGCCCCTGGAATTCTCCTGTATTTGTTATAAAAAAGAAGAGTGGAAAATGGCGACCGCTACATGACTTGAGACAAACAAACGAAGCTATGGAAGAAATGGGAGCGCTCCAACCCGGCTTGCCCTCGCCACCAATGATACCCCGAAATTGGGACATAGTCATAGTAGACTTAAAAGACTGCTTCTTTACTATCCCACTACATCCTACGGATGCACCGCGTTTTGCATTTTCGGTACCGAAAATTAACCGAGGCGAGCCAATGGATATAGATACCACTGGTCTCTCCTGCCTCAAGGAATGAAGAATTCTCCAACGCTTTGTCAAAAATATGTGGCTAAAGCCATACGTCCTGTGCGACTAAAATTCCCGGAAATGTATATCTATCACTATATGGATGACATTTTACTAGCAGGCCCCACGAACATCATGGTGCCTGAAGCACTACCTGTTTTAAAATATGCATTGCAAAGCAAAGGACTGCAAATCGCACCAGAAAAAATTCAAATGGAAGCACCATGGAAATATCTTGGGTGGAAAATCTTACAACAACGAGCCGATTACCTAACGAACATTACATACCCCAGTACCCAACACACTTCTCTAGCTCAATTATCGCATCAATTCTTCCACCAATCTGCCAAAGCTCTTGTAAAACAATTTGCCGTCTCTATGGGGGATGCAAAACTCGTTGTGCAAACATGTCCAGACTGTCAACAACAACCATCCTGCCCATTGTTTGCGACAAACCCTAGGGGACTCTCTTCCCTTCAGCTCTGGCAAACTGACGTGACTCATGTACCCGACTTTGGTCGGCAGAGATATGTTCACGTTTCCATAGATACCTACTCCCATGCAATCTGGGCCACTGCAATGACAGGTGAAACTAGCCGGCACGTACAAAGCCACTTCCGAGCTGCCTTTGCAGCGCTTGGTATTCCAAAAGAAAGAAAAACAGATAACGGCCCTGCATATGTCAGCCATGCGACACAAAAATTTTTCCACACATGCGGTATCACTCATACGACACGGATACGCCATTCCCCCACAGGACAAGCTATTATAGAACGTGCAAACAGAACCTTAAAAACTCTATTGCAAAAACAAAAAGAGGGGGAAGCTCAGGAATCTCCCCAAAACAGATTAGGAAAAGCTATATATGTACTAAAGCATTTATCGCTGCCCTTTCAAGATGAAGATGTCACACCCATAGTCAAACATTTTTGTCATGTTTTAACCCCAGCCAGCAACTAAGCACCACACAGCCGCTCGCTCACTCCCCCCCGGTGGGATGGGGGAGAGAATCGGAAGAGTAAAAGTGAGAAAACTCATGGGTTGAGATGAAGACAGTTTAATAGGTAAAGCAAAAGCCGCACGCACAAGCAAAGCAAAGCAAGGAATTCATTCACTACTTCCCAGCGGCAGGCAGGTGTTCAGCCATCCCCAGGAAAGCAGGGCTCCATCACGCCTAACGGTTACTTGGGAAGACAAACGCCATCACTCCGAACGTCCCCCCCTTCCTTCTTCTTCCCCCAGCTTATATACCGAGCATGATGTCTATGGTATGGAATAGCCCTTTGGCCAGTCTGGGTCAGCTGTCCTAGCTATGCTCCCTCCCAGCTTCTTATGCACCTGGCAGAGCACAAGAAGCTAAAAAGTCCTTGACTAGTGTAAACTCTACTCAGCAAGAACCAAAACATCAGTGTCTTATCAACATTATTCTCATCCTAAATCCAAAACACAGCACTCTACCAGCTACTAAGAAGAAAATTAACTCTATCCCAGCTGAAACCAGGACAGTATCCACCCCTCATTCCATACCATTTACGTCATGCTCAGGTCCCACATTATCCAATACATCCTCATTAACCACCACCCCACTTATTCTATGGACCACTCCTGTAAAATGTCTGTAAAATGTCCATAAACATCCACAAATGTCCACATAATATCCATTGAGTTCATTTAGTCCGTGACTTTGGGCTCCATCGGTGATGGTGATCACTCAGGACAGGAGAGGTGGTGTGTTGTGTGGAGTTATTGGGCACCTAAGCCAGCTCAGGTCAGGTCACCGTTGCACTTGCACTGCTTGTTGTAAGGCTTCTCCTCCGTTTGTTCAGGTGGTTCCTGCTATGGTAATTCCTATAACATGCAACTCAGATCATGGGTTACAACAATTTAAAGGTATTTCCATTACAATCTCCACCCCTGGCCACTTTGGGCCAGGATTAACATTGCAATGAACTCCTCCCTTTGCTCCTAGCCTGGCTAGCAACAAGGGGTTCCTGCTATAGTAATTCTCATAACATGCAACTCAAATCCTGGGTTACAACAATTTAAAGGTATTTCCATTACAATCTCCACCCCTGGCTCCTTTGGACCAGACCATTGGGTTTAACACTGCAATGGACTCCTCCCCTTGCCCCTGCTTCGGCTTGGACTTATCCACAGACTGTAGTCCCTTAGGGGTTTACCTGCTCCAAGCGGAGCCTTGTCTATGAGCCACAGTCTCTCCAGGGGTATACCTGCTATGGCATGGATTTATCCACAGCCACAGTCACTTAGAGGTGCACCTGTTCCCACATGACCTTCTCCATGGGCCACAATGCTTTCAGAGATATACCTGCTCCAGCGTGGCCTTGCCCGCAGCCACAGTCTCTTCAGAAGTAAACTTGCTCCACCATGGCCTTACCCATGGCCACACGCTTTGAGGTGGTCCAGCATGACCTCATGCACAGCCACTGATGCTTCAAGGTGTACCTGCTGCAGCACGGACTTATCCTTGGGCCACAATCCCTTCAAGAAGTATACCTGCTGTGGCACAGACATAACCATGGCCACAGACTCTTCGAGACATACCTGCTCTGGTATGGGCTTATCCACGTCCACAGGCGCTTCGGGGTGTCCTGCTCCCACATGGACTCATCCACAGGTCACAGTCCTTTTGACTCGAGTTCACGCTGGAGTTCCAGCCTGTCCAGTACAGCAGCACAGAAACAGCAGCGATGCCCTGGCCATCTGCCAGCCCAGGGCATGGCCGTTGTTGTTATCAAAATGTTCCCAGGCACAGCACAGTAAGATGATAAGCAGTTCAGCAAGTAGCAAAAGCAAAAAGCAGCCACTAACAAGAACTATACTCTAATATACAGTAAGGCAAGCAAGCCCCATGGCAAGTACAGAAGCCTGCTGATTAATACCTAAACAGCACTAACAGCTATAAATTCAATCTAGCACATTCCAATTAAATCTGTCATTATCTCGAACCCTTCGAGCCCCACGTTGGGCGCCAAAAAAGACTGTTGTGGTTTAACCCCAGCCAGCAACTAAGCACCACACAGCCGCTCGCTCACTCCCCCCCGGTGGGATGGGGGAGAGAATCGGAAGAGTAAAAGTGAGAAAAACTCATGGGTTGAGATGAAGACAGTTTAATAGGTAAAGCAAAAGCCGCACGCACAAGCAAAGCAAGGAATTCATTCACTACTTCCCAGCGGCAGGCAGGTGTTCAGCCATCCCCAGGAAAGCAGGGCTCCATCACGCCTAACGGTTACTTGGGAAGACAAACGCCACCACTCCGAACGTCCCCCCCTTCCTTCTTCTTCCCCCAGCTTATATGCCGAGCATGATGTCATATGGTATGGAATAGCCCTTTGGCCAGTCTGGGTCAGCTGTCCTAGCTATGCTCCCTCCCAGCTTCTTATGCACCTGGCAGAGCACAAGAAGCTAAAAAGTCCTTGACTAGTGTAAACTCTACTCAGCAAGAACCAAAACATCAGTGTCTTATCAACATTATTCTCATCCTAAATCCAAAACACAGCACTCTACCAGCTACTAAGAAGAAAATTAACTCTATCCCAGCTGAAACCAGGACAATTTTAAAGCTACGGAGTCGGGAATGGCACATATATCACAGGAGAAGGTGATGGTAATGATGAAAAATTTAAATACTGGGTGGTGGGAAGGGCCATATCGGCTACTAACTTGGGGTCGAGGGTATGCTTGTGTCTCAACAGATGTAGGACCTAAGTGGGTACCTGCAAGGTGCATAAGACCGGCTCTTGCATCGGATAACAAGAACGAACAGCAGAAGACACTGAACTCCAAGAAGACTGATGGGGAATGACTTATTAGATAACTCCAAATCAATCCGTAAAGCAATCAAAGATTTGAAGTTAGCGAATTACAAGTCAGTGCTGGATTTGATTGGCTGAAACACTTACTAACAAGTTGTGGAATTGGCGGGTGGGTAATATCTCTAATCGAAATGGGTTTTTTCTTGTTACTAATATTTTGCACTATAATAATGATAGTTTCTTGTCTAGTGTCTTGGGTATTGAAAATGCTATAGAATATGATTAAACAAGCTTTTGTGATAGAAAAACAAAAAGGGGGATTTGTAGGAATAAGTGAGATTGTGTTTTACTTTGACGAGATGCAGCTGTGCCTTTGAGGCTTGTTACAGGTTCGCAGGAATGCAGCTGTGGCCTTGAGGCTTGTTACAAACAAGTCTGTGAAACTCAGAGGCAGAAAAATAAGGATGAGATTGGATACATCCCTGAAGGAGGAATTCGCGTGCACCAGCTTGAAGAACCAATAAGTAATGCTGAAGAGACGCGTGGACAAAAGACAGTAGCCAATGAAATGGGCTTTGCTGGCTCAGGAACACTAAATCATATTATAAAAGGAATAGATTGTAAAAATGAAGAGTCTTTGCTTGTCTTCGCCTGAACCCATATGTGGAGTCCGTGTCTCATTCCCTTCAGAAACATACCCCCAAAGAAGGAAGCGGAGGTGAAACCGAGAAGAAATGCCGAAAGACAGGTGACCAAAGAATGAAAAACTGTAGAGAAGGTCAAGGAGAAAAAGAAGGCCAAAGATCAATATCGAGAGAAGGACTACAAGTAAGCGAGGACTGCAGCATGATCAGCAATTTTTTCCTAATTCTTTTCCGGGTGTTTCTCACGTCTGCCTGTTCTTCATTGTTTCTAAGTTACTTATAAGGCATAATCTGGCTGGGATGTCTTTGCCCCCCAATAAACATTGTCAAACGATCGCGGCTCTGCTGCAGTCACCCCATCCCCACCGCCGCTGCTTCACAGCCCTCTGCTGGAGGCCACGCCCCTTTTCACCCCCCCATCCCTCCCACCCTCCTGCTCTCCACCCTTTATTTGCATACGGGGGGACACACACAGACACAACAATTTGAGGGGAGGGACCAGGGTGGGTCTCGGGGAGAGACCGTGTCCCAGCCCCACTGGGGCACCCCGAATGTGCCTTTACACAGCGTTCTTATAGCCTTCAATCCTTCAGGTACCAGACGACTTGACTCATCACTCCCACCCACACGACCACTTACTAATCATAGTCAAACTTTGCAAAGCAACTCTAATCTTGCAGCTTTTTTGCTGCTTGTCTACTGATCCAGATGTCCCTGGAGTCAGCCTTGCTAGCGTTGCTGTTCTATGACGCCCGACGACACCAGGAGGGTTTCAAAGACGTGTCAGAGGGGTTAGGATGCTGGCGTTGTCTTGGTTGAGCCGGGGTTGAGCCACCAGCCAGGGCCCCAAAAAGCCAGTGACAGGGTGACGGAGAGCCAGCAAAGCTGCCAGCCAGGGAGGAGCGGTATCCTTTAGGGATTAGATTTGCCGCTGCAAATCAGAAATCCCCCTGCAGCACTCAGGACATTTCAGAGTCCCCAGCAGAGCCGTCCCACAACATTTCATCTCGCTTGATAACTGCTGTTCTGGAGACCGACATGGCTGACCAGCAGCCCCATGCCCCAGGACTACAGCTCCCAGCATGCCCTGGGAACCAACATGGCCACCTGGCAGCCCCATGTCCGAGGACTACAGCTCCCTTCGTGCTGTGGGGCGCTCCTGCCCTGCTGTCTGACCCTGTGGGGACACCATCCCCCCACCCTACCTGGGCCCCATCCCCCCACAGGCCCCATGGCCGCCTCCCCAGGGCTGCCCTGGCCCCAGAGCCCCGGTGGAGCAGGGAGGAGGAGCAGAGAGGGACAGAGCGGCAGAGAGGGGTGGGAGCAGGACAGAGGGATGGCAGGAACACGGGGGAGCTGGGCAGGGAGGAGAGAAAGGAAACCCCTGGTGAGGAGCAGGCACAGGCACAGGGAGAAGGGGACGGAGGGGAAGGGGGCAGGGGGCGGCCAGGAACATGGTGATGAGCAGCGGGACAGAGGGACAGAGAGAGCAGAGGAGGGCAGGAGGAAGGACAGAGGGATGGACCGACACAGGCAGGGCGAGGGAGCCGGACAGAGGCAAAAGGATGAGAGGAAAAGGAAGGGGAGAGGGAAAGGGAGAGGCAGGGACAGAGAGCAGCACACAGAGAAGAGATGCAAAAGAGCTGCAAGACAGTCAGTACCGTAAACCGGAACCTGGCTGCCTCTTCTCCAAAAAGATGTGAAAACGGCAGTTAATGATGACATAAGCAGCTGCACAAGCCAGAGGCCTGCTCCTGCCCTATCACCTACTCAGCAAGCAGTGACATCAGAAGAAGCGTCACAGGCAAGGTGACTTCTCACACCCAATCAGCTACTCAGGAACATGTGACACCACAAGCACCTGCACAAGCCTGGGGCCTGCTCCGACGCCAACAGCTACTCAGAGACCAGGGACCTCACAACCACCCGCACAGCAGGAGCGTCCTCGCTTCCAGCACCCTGGATTTTGCCCCTCCATCTCCATCCCTGTCTCCCATCTCCCCGTGCTCTCCTCTCTCCCAGGCGCCTTTCTCACCCACTCCACCACCTCCCCATGGCTGTCTCTGTGTTTGTGCGGCAGATCTTACCTCGACAGCATTGTCCCAGACAGGTCACCTGCATCTCCTTCTCTTCCTCCTCTGCTGTCATCACGACTACGCCAGCTGTCTGACGCACTTTTGGACCTCAAAGGCCCTTTCGTCCTGCCTCCCTTCCGCTGTTAAATCCTGTGCCTGCAAGACAAGTGACAGCCGCTTGCTGGCCCCTCTGTGGCATCTTACCTGCATCCTCCTGAGCTGGACAGCTGCTGGGAGCTGTCACCATCAGCCCCGGCTCTGCTTCAAGTCTTCTCCCGGCACAGGCGCAGCTCTGCCTGTGCTTGGTGCGGGCCATGCTTCCCGAGGGAGAACAGCAACCCTCAAAGTTACTCCTGGGCACTGTCCAGCTGGGAAGAGCTGAATTGAAGGCAGGTTTGCTGCAGGTCCTGAGCCTGGTCCAGGGGTGCTCCCTGTTCCCCAGCTCGGCCACAGGTCCCACGCCTGGCTCCTTCCAGCAGGAGTCTGGAAAGCCCCTTCCCAGCTGCGAGCGCCAGGCCGAGGGCACGGGGCACAAACAGCCCCCTCCCCCGAGGGCCCCAGCGTCTGCCTGGCCTCTGCCCCCAAACTCCCAAAGCTTCCAAACAGGCTCGCCCTCTAACTAAACCATCTTCAGTTTCAAGAAAACAAGTTGCATGCTGCCAGATTCACCCGTCCCACTAAGACTAAGGGCAATTTGGGCTTCAGCTGCCCAACAAGAGAATTTCCATTACAGAATCCCAGCCACCACCTCCATGACTGTCGTCACTGACCACAAAAGCTGCATTGTAAAAAATCTTACAGCTAATTCCAATTTTCCTCTCCTCCCCAAAACTTTGCTCTTCTCCCACCCTCAGACTGCCGCAGTAATAATCATGTCATTCTTCTGTAATTACCACCGATCTGAAACCCCTCCAGTGACAGCACTGTTGATAAGGGAGAACCATCACTCACCACGCACCCACCTGTGAGGCCTTTTGCCTCTGCGGCTGAGCACGGCTACACGGACATCTCTGCCCGACAGGAGAACACCGGCCCGAAAATATCTCTTACACTGTCTTGGCTCTACAGGAAGCAAGAATAGCGATCATGATAGTGATAGGAACAAGCTTAAGAGAAAGCAGGATAGCGGAAGAAGCAGAAAATGTGATACGTCTCACCCCCCTCTAACGTTAGAGGAAGTTTCAGGGGTGGGTTTTTGTGTTTGGCTTTTTTCTTCTTTTAAATCACTGCCCAGCACAAGTGAAAACCACACACCTGCGTTTGAAGGAGAACTCTCAACTACAAGAGCAAAACTCTCCAGTCTATGTCATTACACTTCTTTCTAGGATACATTGGTCATTTTTTTTTTTCACATTTCAGTGTAGAGCTTTACGGTCAAACCACTGAATTCGGATACCGAAATAGGAAAACATCGTCTGTAAATCTTTAAAAGAACACTACATTGAAGGAAAACTGTTTGTATAAACCGCAAATGCCATGTTTCTTCTCTCAGAGGTTATAATGCTTTTGAGTATCTTTGCCATCTTCATCTTCTCTCTCTTCCCTCTCTTCTGATGACATTATAACTACCGTACCTCAACATAGCATTGAACTGTTCAAGCACTCCTGAAAGTTACGTGAAATCCAGAATGCCATACTGTCCTGGCTTTGGCCGGGATAGTTACACTTCTTCAGAGTACTTTGCATGGGGCTGTGTTTTGGATTTGCGCTGAAAACAGTGTTGATAACGCACTGATGTTTTACTTACTGCTGAGCAGTGCTGACACAGCGTCAAGGCCTTTTCTGCCCCGCCAGCGAGTATGCTGGAGGTGCACAGCAAGTTGGGAGGGGACACAGCTGGGACAGCTGACCGCAGCTGACCAAGGGGCTGTTCCGTACCATATGACGTCGTGCTCAGCAATAAAACTGGGGGGGAGGGTGATGGGGGGCCACTGCTCAGGGACTGGCTGACCATCGGTCGGTTGGTGCTGAGCAATTGTTTTCATTTGCATCGCTTATTTTTCTTGGGTTTTATTTTCCTCTCCCTGATGGTTTTTCTCCTTTTCCTTACAATTTTTTTCACAGCATTTCTTTTCCATTATTAAACTGGTTTAATCTGAAGCCACGTGTTTCTTTCTCACTTTTACCCTTCTGATTCTCAACCCCATCCCACTGGGGTTTGTCATTACCATCATCTTAATGACACACTAGATCCTGCCAAACCTACAGCCTGCAAAACCTGAACACCAACCTCTGCAAGACACGTTCCAGAAATTACCATCAGCACACAGAAGCACACGTAGCTATCTTGTTCTGTCCTTGCCAAAACTGCTGGGTGACCTGTCATCAGCCTCGGTGACTGACGGCAGGCAAGACTCTCTCATCTGCCTTAGCTCAGATGCAGCTCCTAGGAAAACAGCTACTTCAGAAAGTCATGCCTCGCTATTTTGGGAAAGTGTTTCGAGGAAATGTTTTTAATACTCTAGAATGGTAAGACTAAGCATGGTGATCTCACTCCAAGTTCGAGCTCTGCCACAGGTTACCTGTTTTATTTTTTCCCTCTCTTTTCACCAAAGGGTGGCACTTCTTTCTGAATGCAAGACGAGTTACATGGGCTATACGGACAGCCCATGGAAAACTGAGAAATGAGTCTGTGACCACTTCCATCCCCGTTCCCTGGCACTCCAACGCTCCTTTCACACTCCTCTCCTCGCCAGCACTCAGGCCTTATGCAGTCTCCGCAACATGTACAAGATGCTGACTTCGCCAGATATTGTCCAAATCATCATCTCTTAGTTGAGATCCGATTGGCTCAACAACTGCCACAGCCTCTTCTGTCCTTACGTGCAGCCTTGCCCCATTCTCACCCACTCAGAAAGCTCCTACAAGGATCATCTCACTCACTGCCTTAATCACAACTTACAGTCTCCTTAAAACCCTCAAGTTCTTTCCCTCACTTCACACATACAGTTAATGTGCCCTTCCATGACTTAGCCTCCTTAAAACCCTCAAGTTCTTTCCCTCACTTCACACATACAGTTAATGTGCCCTTCCATGACTTAGCCTCCTCCCTCATGTTATTTCCCACCCAGTACCACGATGACAGCTCCTAATTACATGTCCTGAGAGCAGCTTCCACCTCTCTCACCTGCTACGCACCCACAGCAATAGCTCTGGCTCCTCCCATGCCCGTCTCCATGCTGAGGAGGAGCTGCTCACACACCCCTGACAGCCGGCCTTGCTGCCTGACAATCCTTGCTGTGCTGCTCAAGGCCATGAAAACTGTCACGCTACGGCTGTACCTGCATCACTGGTCCTCATTCGGACTGACACTGCCCATGGCTGTGTATTCCCACCTGCCCACAGCCATCGCTTCTTTCCCATCTTGGCAGCATTTTGGGAAAGCACGCTTGTTTTTTTTAAAAAAACCTGGTTTGACCTCCCTGCAGCACAGGCTCAGAGTCTAGGACTATGGCTGGTAAAGTCCGTAGCAATACAGAATTGCGTAGGGATGAGAAATCCCCAGTAGTTCAGCTCATTTGAATTGTTTAAGACACGGATTTTGGTTAGAACACAGTCAAGAACGTCGAAATCCAGAACTAACCTACACTCCCTCCTTGACTGGCACCTCTTTCTTCATCAGTTCTTTGCATTTCTTTAGTTCCTGGGGAGTACATAGCGAGATTTTCCTGCTTAAAAGCAACAAGAAAGATCAGTCACAAACGTGCAGAAAACCTGTCATTCACATACGCGGTGCCCACACAGGAGCATTATCAAGGCCCTGCCTATACGCAAAAGATTAAATCCATGCACCGGGGAGGAGAGAGGAGATGCAGCACTTGGCACCCACGATGAGTAACAAGAATTGCTGCTCTGAACTGGGGCTTAGTCAAAGTGCAAGTACAGTACTGATCCAGACACAAAACCGAGTGTGTTGCTTAACCCCACGTGCCACATGCACCGTACCTTCTTCCATCGCCCTCTGCCAATGAATTGTTTTCCAGGCTCTTCCATCTCATCGCAGCTTAGATACCTGCACTCTGGCTCCGGGCTGACTGGGGGAACTTCTCAGTGCCTTAACTTTGCCTCGGGCTTGGTATGAGCACGAGGCTTCATCCCTTTGGCTTGGCCCCCTGCAGAAGGTGGGCAAGTGGCAGCTTTGCAAGTGGCTTGATGGAACAGAGCTTGGACACCTAGCAGAGATTAGAAGCCAAGCAAAGAAAAAACCCAGAGAAACTGTGTTAGAGAGCTGCAGAAAGAAACATCAGGGCTGAGCACTCTTTTAACACACGGGGTTTGGAATTTGGAAGACTGGAGCTCCCAACAGACTTGGCTCTTGGAACGGAAACATCCTTCAGCTTTTGATCCTGACAGACATGTTACAGACTGCCCCCATCTCTACCTTGCAGCTGCCTCAAGCGTTTGCTTGTCCATGCCCAGTGCTCTTCCATGCTTACAAGGTATGTTTAATCTGCAAAACAGTCAGTAAGACAAACAGGCAGCCACAGGCCTCTTCTCTCAAAGACAGGAAAACTGCAGTGAAAGACAACACAGGTACCATGCAAGCCTTCCGCTCTGGGCTTAGGTTTTAAAAAGCAAGCTCTTCTGGACCTCTGGTTTCCAGCTGCCGCCAACAGCTGCAGAAAGGCTCTGGTTTTGATCAGCTGGACGATCAATGCTAACTACCAAAATCCAGTACAGGACGTTACACCTCAGGCTGCACATTTTGAGCCCAACCGCAACAACTGAATAACCTCCCTCCTGCCATTGGGATGAGTGCAGTATTGCACATCCCCTGGCTTCTCAAGCTGGTCCCCGGCAGCCTCCTCCTGGCCACTCTGCTACAGGCTGCTATATGGTCTCAGGGAAACATATTCTGGAACCACGCTGGCATCTCCCATCAACGAGGATGCAGAGATGCTCTCCCAGCACACTGGGCTCCTCTCACCTCTTCTGCTCTCTCTGCATTCTCCTTTCCTCATCTCCAGGCACTGGTTTGGACCTTCGCCCCAGACGTAGGTGGGATGAGATTTGCTGGTGTTCTGCAGGGAAGCACAGCACAAAGAAAACCTGGTGAGGTTTAAGCATTAACAACTTTATTGGGCTTTACTGGGCGTTCGCTGCCTGCTGCAGACCTCTTGACTGTTAACATGCCAAACTTCCCAGCCCCCTGCGTTTTGAGAAGGCTTATTTGGGCTTGGACTAGACTATCAGTTAACACCGCACTGCTGAACCCTCGTACACCTGAGCGTGCTCCTCACAGCTCCATACCGCTGTGCCCTGTGGGAAGTGAGGCTCAGGGTGAACACTGCTGCACAGATATGTGCTGGAAGGCAGCGCAATGGGAATATAGATACGAGACTGGTGGGGGAAACGTGGAGTATCGACACTGGGAAACGGGATGCCAGTTCAGTGGCTGCAGCAGGATGCGGGCAGCCATGGAGCTGACCAGCGACTCTCTTGGGAGATCGTGAACCAACGGGTACCCTCACTCCCACAACCCGCTCTAGATGACATCCCACTTCTCGCATCCTTGCCCTCCCTTTCCCCTCCACCTTTCCAGACTGTGGGAGTTGTCCTCTGAGGCTAAGACAAGACAAAGTGCCCCTTGCTGAACCGCCACCATTGCCTCCGCTGGAACCACCCTGGGTCTGCACGCAAGGACATACGGCAGTGGAGGCAGTTCACTCCCGTTCTCATCCCTACGTACCCCTCTGATGACTTGAAGGAAGTCTGCACCCAGCATCTTCCTTGTGCCCACACCAGTCTCCGTGAAGAAGTCGACTATCGGCCACTTCTGCTTGCGCAGGAGCTTATGCAGCACCACAAGATCCTGGGGTGCACAAAGAAGGGGGTGCTGCCCTTCCCCCAGGGCCGTTGGCTCTCTGCTGAGGAGCACTGCAAAAGGTTAGAAAACACCTTGAGAGCACCAAGCAAAAGGGTCAGCAACGCAGAGAGCTCTAACTGCACATTTTCACCTGACTACTGCCTTAAACAAAACAGGCTTGGGATCCCCACTGCTCACTTCACCCTGGAATAGTCCCAGTCCTCCTCTGAAAGCTGCTGTGGGCCTGGATCAGGACACACACAATCCACACAGGGAGCAATCAGAGCTAAACTTTCCTTGGTGAACTTTCCTTGGAAAAATTACTTGAAAAAAAAAAACCCCAAACAACAAAATCCTATTACTGCAAGAACCAGGAAAAAAAAATCCCTGACAGGTTACTGGAACTTCCCGGCTGTGGTAAAACCATCCGCCCTCGGTACCCCCATTTCCCAAAAGCCGGCAGCACAGCTCGGGTGGGGGGAAAGGCAGGTATCAGACCTTGGGGCCGAGAGAGGGGCACAAGCATCTGCCAGGGGAGCTGCATCCAACCAGGAGCCGTCCCCACGGGCTGCTCTGGCAACAAAGCCCCACTGCGTGCTCCCACCAGGAGGCAGAAACAACTCCATGTCTGGAAATCTCCATTTATCAAAGGCTGGCAGCAGAGACGGGGCCGTCCATGAGCACCAGACCCACGTGAAGGCCTGGGGACAGCAAAGGCCCCTGGCCTGTCCCCACCACAGCATGCCTGCTCCAAAGCCTGGAGCCGCCTGTAGACAGGAGGCCACTCTGCCTTCCCCTGGCCTGCGGACATCAAACACCGACCCCCAGCTCTCAGGGCTGGGGCTGGCGACCCTCGGGGCAGCAGCAGGGACCGCTCTGACGCTGCTGGTGGGGCTGTCCCTGGGCTGAGCACTCGGGCCCAGGGCTGGGGACTGGGCCATGGTGGGGCCTGTGGGCGGTGAGGCCTCCACATCCCTCCCCCCAGGCCCATCCGCACTGGCAGATACCTGCTCCTGCTCCTGCTCCTGCAGCTCCCCTGGCCCTGGCCCTGGCCCTGGCCCTGGCCCTGGCCCTGCTCCCCCCGGGCCCCGGCTGCCCCCGGCCCGGCTCTCGCCCCTTTCTCCTCAGGCCCCTGGGCCTCGGCCCCCTCCGGCCCCGCCCCAGCCCGGCTCTGACTGACAGGCTGCCTCCGGCTCCACTGATTGGCTCAACCGTGGCCAATGGCGCGGCTGTTGCCGGGCGGGCTCAGGCAGCCCAGGCCTCTCCTCCCAGAGCCGCCCTGCGCCCGCTGCCCCCGCAGCGCAGCGGCTCCTCAGCCCGCCGGGACACGGGGCCTGCGGAGAGACGGCCTCCAGAAGGGCCATGGCGGCGGGAGCTGCTCTCTCAGCAGCGCAGGGGGGTGTGTGCACAGCTCTGCCGTCCCTCGGTCCGCTCGGGGGGTCTGGGCCTGCGCAGGGAGGGAGGAAAGGGAGGGCAGGGGAGGGCAGGGGAGGGCAGGGGAGGGGACAGGGCAGGGCAGGAGGGGAGGTGGCAGGAGGGGAGCTGCCCTGGATTTGCTCTGGATTGGCAAGTCTTTTCCAAACTGCAGGTCTGTCTGTGCTCCAGCTGCAGCCCTGGGCAGGAGGAGCTGTGTGGCGGGAGCTGCTGGCATTGGCCCGGCCGGCAGCTGGCAGGAGACGGGGCTCTGCCCCCGGTCCCACCGCCCGTGCTGAGCCCAGCGCCCAGGGCCTCCCTCAGGCCTCGCCTTCCCCCGGACGGTGAGGAGGAGAGACGGCCTGTGCTGGCGTGGCCCAGGGCATCCTCCTGCGGCCAGAAGGAAGGACAGAGCCCCGTCACTCTCCCCACAGGGCTGACCACTGTCCTTGGCTTCTGTCCCTGGGGCTCCCCAGTGCTGGCAGGCCCCACAGGGTTCAGGGCCAAGCAAATGTCCAGGCGCCAGGGGCTCCTGGGGCTCAGGGTGCCTTTGGGTGTCTCTGAAGCTGAGGCGTAGCTGCCCCTTTGCTTCTGCAGATGCAGTTGTTTGCTACCCGCTTCGTGGTCAAACCTGTTTGCCCTCGTGGCACGTGGACTGGAGAGATGGCACATCCCTGTTAGTCTGGGAGGACTTCAGGGAAACGAGGAGGTCCCAGCACGCACAGAGGTAGGAGGAGAGTGAAAAGGAGCCCTGTCAGGGTTTTTCTGCTGTTTCACATCTGAACTCAGACATCTGTGTGCATCCCAGCACCAAAGCCAGCTCTTTTTCCCTCCAAGCTGCACGGCTTTTTGGCAGTGAAAGCGAGATGGGCTGAGCTGGCCTTTGGGATAACTCAGCTCCTTTCTTTTTTACTTGCGTGCCTACACTTCTCCCTTTTTCCACCTTTTCTTTCTCCCCCCTTTCCCCGGATCCATGCTCTATGAAACGTCATTTTGACTTGACTTTCTGCAGAGGTGATAGAGCAGGTAGATAGAGGCTATAAGTATAGGCTGGTCTATACCTTCAGAGCTGTAGGCTGGATAGATATGGGCTGTGGGTAGAGTTACTGCTTGACAATTATCATTTTTTTTCCGTATTCTGAAACAGGCAAGCAATGGGGCAGCAGCGTAGTCCTCCTGCTGAGAAGCTGGGCTCAGTGTAGAATGAGAGGAAGCCCACCCTGACTGATAGAGTAGGAAGCGAGACAGAAAAGGAGCACGGCCAAGAGAACCATTAAAGTAGCAGCTGAAAGCCGGTAGCTCCTGCATACAAGGTGGGAAAGTGTGGGCTGGAGAGCGAGAAAGCTCTGCTGCTAACGCTGGCAACGGGTAAGCAGCGGGTCCTGTTCAGAGGAGGTGACACACATTAGAGTCTTCCAAAAGGGCCTTGGTAATTGCTGTGAAGTGGGGCCCTGTGACAGTGATGGCAAGGCCATCAGGCTGCAGCTCTGTTGGGTGTGTTTCCTTTGGGGTCCTCATTTCATTGAGCTAGGATTATTTCTTTGCAGTTAGGTGGCGGGGATCTTCTTGGACTGATCTTCTCTTTCTGGAGCGCCTCCTGACGTCCTTTGTCATCCAGAGGTTTCCCCTCTGTTCCCGAGAGGAGCGATGGCCATGATGTGGAATGACTGCTGTCAGTAACGACTTCAGCACTAGGCTTGGCCTTTCTGAGTCGCTGAAGACAAACGGACATGGCAGGTGCTCCATCCCTGACTTTTGATGTGCTTAAAATCTAGAAGGAATAAGGGGGTGTTTCCTCCTCCTCCTCCCCTTCCTCCTCTTCCTCTTGCCTCCTCCTGTTGCTTCCCCCTCATTGTCCTCCTCCTGTTGCCTCTTGTTGCCAACACCTCCCCTTCCCTCCTCTGCCTCCTTCTCCTCCTCCTCCTGTTGCCTCCTCTGCCTCCTTCTCCTCCCCCTCCCGTTGCCTCCTCTTGCCTTCTCCTCCTCCTCTTTCATCCTGTTTCATCCTAATGCCTCCTGGTGCTTCTTGTTGCCTCCTCCTCCTGTTGCCTTCTGTAGCCTTTTCTTGCTTCCTCTTGCCTCTTCCTGCATCCTCTTGCCTCCTCTTTCTCCTCCTACTTCTCTTCCTCCTGTTGCCTCCTCCTCCTCTTCTCCCTCCTCCTCCTCCTCTTCTCCCTCCTCCTCCTCCTCCTGCTGCCTCATCCTCTTTCTCCTTTTGTTTCCCGTTGGCTCCTTCTCCTCCTCCACCTCCTCCTCTTGGTGCCTGCTGTTGTCTCCTGTTGCCTTCTCCTCCTTTTGCCTCATGTTGCCTCCTTCTCCTCTTTCTTCCTCTTGCCTCCTGTTGCCTCCTGCTCTCTCCTCCTCCTGCTTGTCCTGTAGCCTGTAAAAGACAGTTCTTTGCCGTCCGAGGAGGGAGGCAAGGACACTTAGCATAGAATTACCAGGGGAAATTATTCTTCGATATTTTAGCTATGCGCATAGCCGTGCCCCAGCCTAATGTATGGGGGACCCCGACAGAGAGGAAAGCAGGGTTTACATATGTTACAATCCAGTTCTGGAGGGCAATCAAATCACTCATGTTAAGAGCGTTCCTAAATTTTCCTGTGGCGTGGCACACTCTGAAGGCATATCGCGAGTCTGTGTAGATGCGAACCGATTGATCTGTGCTTGGTTTAGAGGCTTCAGTTAGGGCAAGTAATTGGGCTGCTTGTGCACCTAGGCTGGGCTAACTACCACTCCGTCCCTTGGTAACACTTTGCTTTCTGGAGTAACTGCAAAGCCCGTGAGGCCATGTCCACTTAGGTAATATGAAGAACCGTCCACGTATAGATTCAAACCAGGGTTTTCAGGAGGGGTGTCTTGGAGGTCTTCTCCTGTTTTTCTGGATTCTTGTATGACTTCTATACAGTCACGGTGTGGAAGTCCTTCGTGCGGTAGTGGAGGTAAGGAAGCTGGATTGAGAGCATTGCAACATTTCAAAGGAATGTTGTCCGCTGTTAAGAGTGTTGCTTCATATTTAGGAAGGTGTTGAGGCGACAAAGCTTGATTTATGTGATTTGTCGGGATTGTTTCCACTTCACAGGGTACTTGAACTTCTAGGGGGTGTCCTAGGACTGTATGTTTCACTTTGTCTGTTAAAGCAGCTGCAGCAGCCACGGCCCGCATGCAAGGGATAGGTCCTGACACGACTGGATCTAATTGCAGAGAGTAATATGCTGCAGGCCTTTGTTGCCCCCCCAGGTCTTGTGCCAGTACCCCAGAGGCGGTTCCTTCTCTTTCATGTACGTATAAGGTAAAAGGTTTATCATCATTTGGAGGCCAAGAGCAGGGGCTGTCAAGAAGGCTCGTTTCAGTTTTTCAAAGGCAGCCGTCTGGTCCGCACTCCATTGCAAAGGTTCTGCTTGATCCTGACGTATACTGTTGAGGAGTGGCTTCACTAACTCTCCTAAAGCAGCAACCCATGGTCTACAAAATCCTACGGCTCCTAAAAAGCCTTGTGTCTGTTTGTCGTTTGTGGCCAGGGAGTATTTTGGATTGCTTGGATGTGATCTGGGGATAAAGTTGAGTTCAGTTCCAGGTGCATTGCCCTGACATCCAAGTACAGGCAAGGATAGATTGGGAATCCGGATGAATGGGGATGCTAAAAAACGCTGCGCGTGAATCAATTACGATATAAAATTTAGAATGTGGGGGGATTAAGGTAATACTAGTTGATGGATCGGGCACTATTGGGTGGGGTATTGCTACCCACTCACTGACAGCTCTTAGATCCTGTACGAATCGGTAGACAGGTTTCTGTCTGGACCTCGTTTAGGTTTCTTTAATGGGTAGGATAGGGGTGTTACATGGGGATTGGTATTCTTTTAATATCCCTTGGAGTAAAAACTTTGGCTTAGGGGCAATAACCCTTCAGTGGCTTCATGCGATAATGGGTATGGTTTGAGTGCAGGTGGGGGCCCCTCCTTAGTTTGTGGGATTTTGTTCTTGCGGATTTTAGGAGTCCTACTTCAGTGGGACCCCAGCCCCAAATATGGCCAGGAGTTTTTGCATCTCGTGTGGTAGGGTGAAGTCTCTAGGGCTTTCCTGTTAGATAGGCAACTAGGTTAGATAAATTCTTGCTAGGTATCTGGAGCCGCATGCCCTGGAGGGAACAGTTTAAATTTGCCTGCAATTGGCAGAGGAAATGGCTCCCTAATAAATTGGTTGGGTATTTTGCAAGTAGTGTAAAAGAACGTGTAATCGATAGGGGCCCCGCCTGGAGGGGCATCTCTTCTAACAAGGGTACGTGTTGGGGACTTCCTTCAATTCCCAGGATATGTTTTTGTCTCACTGTGTTCGTGTTTTGTGGTCATTTGTCTGGAGTCGAATGCACAGTGCCCGTATCTATGAGGCACAAATAAATTCCCCCCCCCCCCCCGCCCCACCATAAAGGTCAGTGGGAGCTCTGTGGGAGTTTGTGGCTTTATGGTATTTAAAATCATGTGGGCATTATCGATGGTTGCTGCCTAACACGTTCCCAGTAGTTGTCAGTCTTGGCTACAATTGTGTTCTTGTGCGGGTGCAGGGGAATTGAATTTGGAAGTCATGGTTACAGCGGGCATAGCTTGCGGTGTCAGAGGAAGACAGGGCTTAAAGAGGCAATCTTTTTTCCCATGTCCTAAGAGTTGCAGCAGTCGGCTTGGGGAGTTTCAGAGGAAAAATGTCCTCGCAGTTTATGGCGTCCTTGCCCTTGGCCCCTTCCTTTCTCTTGGGAAGAAGGGTCCTGGACCCCTAAGGGCTGCAGCTCGCAAGGAAACTACTTCCTCCGGTTGTTTTTTTTCCTCATTTTTCTTGCTTGTCATCGCAGCCAGTAAAGACAAAAGCAGATACCGTAACTATTTCATCCATTCCTTTCCCTTGCCATCCTGGAGCATGTCTGGAAAAATATTTGCAAATGTTGGGAGCGGCTTGGTCAACAGAAAGTGAAACAATACTGATCGATTTTCAAGGTTATCCCCTCCATACAGTCCCATTTATTGATCTAATGGAGCTTAGGAATCAGATGGGTGCTCTGTTGGCCCTTACTGACATTCCCTCACTTTACTCCAATTTGTTGTTTTTCATCCTGCTCACTCCAGGGGTTCTACAAGCCCATCCCTGCATTGTCTCAAGGTATTCCTCCCTGCTTCTGTACTATGATCCCATCCTGAGTCGGCCATCGGCCGCGGTCTTCTCCCAGCGGCTTCTGCAGCCCAACTTTGATGATGCTCCTGGATTTGTGTACGCTCATCCAGGGCAAACACTGATTCAAATAAATGTTGGACATCTGCCCAAGTGGGATCATATGCTCTGAGGATACCCTGAGTGGTCTGGACTGCCTTTTCTGGGTCACCTCTGAGCCCGACCGTTTGTTGTTGCCCTAACACCAAATCCTTAGGGCTAAAAGGAGCACGAACAGTTCTGAAAGTCAAATGACTGGGAACCTGCCCGGGTCCTGCTTCAGTTTGTTTTGGAGGATCCCTCCAGTGCTCAACACTGTACCTACCCCCATGCTCGGTGCTGTCTCTGTCCCCACGCTCAGAGCCATAACCCCTCCACCACCCTTGGCAGCCTTCCCATGCCAGCGTCAGTGCTGTCCGCATCCCCGTGCTCGGCACTGGCCCCGGTCCCATGCTTGGCCCCACCTCCACGCTCTGCGCGAGCCCTGACCCTCAGCTTGGCGCTGGCCCCACTCGGTGAGGTCCCCAGCCCCATGCTCAGCAGCACCCGTGTCCCATGCTGGCATGGTTTAACCCCGGTAGGCAGCTAAGCCCCACACAGCCGCTCACTCCCTCCCCCCCACAGTGGGATGGGGTAGAGAATCAGAAGGATAAAAATGCAAAACCTCATGGGTTGAGATAAAGACAGTTTAATAAGGAAGACAAACCAAACCAAACCAAGTGATGCAAAAACCCACAAGTGCTCACCACCAGCTGACCGATGCCTAGCCAGTCTGGGAGCAACAAGAGCTGGCCATTTTATTGCTGAGCAGAGCTCATAAGGCGTGGGATATCCCTTTGGTCATTTGGGGTCAGCTGCCCTGGCTGTGTCCCCTCCCAGCGTCTTGTGTACCCCCAGCCTACTCGCTGGTGGGGCTGTGTGAGAAGCAGGAAAGGCCTTGACACCGTGCACACACTGTTGAGCCATAGCTACAACGTCGGTGTGTCACCGACACTGTTTTCGTCACAAATCCAAAACATGGCACCATACCAGCTACTAGGAAGAAAGTTAACTCTGTCCCATCCAAAACCAGTAGACATGCTCAGCGCTGTCACCAACTCCACACTCAGTCAGGTCCCCATCTCGCTGCTTGGTGCCACCCCTGTCACACGCTTGCAATGTCCCCAAAGCCCGAACTTTTCAAGGTCCCCACCCCTTGCTCGGTGCATCCTGGTCCCCACTCTTAGTGCTGCCCACATGCCCATGCAGCTGGCCCCGTTCCCGTTTCTGTGCTCGCCACTTTAGGCGTGCCTGCCATCGACAAGCTCCCTGTCAACACATGGAAGGCCGGCCGCCTTTGACAGAATCCCGGAATGGTTGAGGTTGGAGGGCGCCTCTGGAGACCATCCAGTGCAAGCGCCTGCTCAAGCAGGGTCCCCTGGAGCAGGCTGCCCAGGCCCTTCTCCAGCCGGTTGGGCCTGTCTCCAAGGCTGGAGACGCCACGGCCTCTCTGGGCGACCTGTGCCAGCACTGCAGCCCCGTCCGGGTGCAAGAGCAGCCGCCCCCCTGACTCGGGTGCCGAGGTGGCCGTGTCACAGAGGGTGGCAGGTAGCCAAAGGCGCCCTTGCCCTTACTGGGGGCACACGCAGATGGGTGGTGGTGATGTCACAGCAGAAACTGTGACCCGTCGCCAAGGCCTGGATAAAGGGCTGCTGGGCTCCAGGCGTGCGTCAGTGCGACCCGGTGAGGTGAGGAGAGGGCATGGGAGGAAGGGGCTTGGCCGGGGCTGCTGGGGGAGGAGGGGAGCCGGACGCTTTGGGGCTCTGGGGCCTGTGTGGCAAGCTCACCACGTCCCACTGTTCCGTCAGGGTTGGCAGAGGAGCGTTCAGAGGAGAAAGCCCGGCACTGCTGGGGCAGAGGCTCTGCAAGTGCTCGCTGTCAACGTGCACCATGTTTGCAATGAAGCAGCAGGCCCCCAACTCGAGGGAGCAAGGTGAGAGCGAAGCATCCCTCCCCACAGCTCCCGATGGCTGGCAGAGGGGTTGTCGGGGCAGTCTGTGTGCAGCCAGGAGCGGTGGCAGGGGAAGGCAGGAGCTCCCCAACTGCCCCGGGGCAAGGTGCCTCCTCTCCTCAGCAAGCGGGGCCCAGGCTGGGCTGGGGGCACCTGTTGGGGCACCCGTGCCTGCCATGCTCCCTTCTTCTCCAAAGGCCCCAGCCCTGCCCTTCAGCCAGCCAGGCAGGGACAGAGCAGGTCTTTGGGGGCGATCCCGCAGGGACACTTCCCCCAGCCCCGCAGAGGTGCTCATTCCCAGCAGCATTTGCTCTCTCCCCTGCAGCATGCATGCTGTGTCTCCAGGCAGAGGCTGACCCGCATATCTGTGGGTGCAAAAGTGCGAAGAAAGGGCTCTGTGTCCACACCTATTGCCTGGTGAGTTCTCCCGGGGCTCCCTCCAGCTGTCTGCCAGGGATGGTCCCTTCCTTGGTGACCTGAGGAGCTCCTGGCCTTCTCTGCTCTGCAGTTTCTTGCCAGTGGGCTTTTTCCGCAAGAGAGCAGGAATGGGTTTCTCATTGAGGACACCAGGCGCGTAATCCAGGAGGCAGCCCAGAAGGTGAGGACCTGGAAAGAGCAGGGAGGTTTGCACCAGGAGAGGCTTGTGGGAGCTCCTCCTGGACCCAAGAAAGAAAGCCCAGCCCTTCCCCCAGCTCTGGGACAAACGCCTGCTCCCAGCAGCTCCACAGAGGCTCCGGCACAGGCAAGCGCCTCATGCGCCGGACGGATCTGTGGGCTGTGAGCCAGCAGTGCCCACAGCCTGCGCCCTGCCTGGAGGCGTGGGGCTGGCCACACAGGCCCCGAGGCTGCCGCTGAGGGGACTGCTGTGCTCTTTGCAGCGCTGCTTCGTTTGCGGCGAGACGGGTGCTGCCATCAACTGCCAGGAGAAGGGGTGCGACCGCAGCTTCCATCTGCCCTGCGCCTCAGAAGGTGAATGTGTCACCCAGTTCTTTGGGCTGTACAGGTAAGGGCTGCCGGCCCTCGTGCAGGAGCCTCCTCATCTCCAAGTCCCCTCCTGCCAGCAAGCGAGGAACCCACAGGGACACTTCCCAGCAGCCTGCCACAGCCAGAGCCAGAGCCCGGACAGGGTCTGCGGCGCCTTCAGCGCTCCTCTGCCCTCCTCGCCGTCGCCAGGGAAGGCCTCAGCACTTGTCACTTCACCTTGCCCACCCCTTCCATCTTCCCCCCAGGTCCTTCTGCTGGGAGCACCGCCCAGAGCAGGCAGTGCAGGCCAGTCCACAGCTGAACAGCACCTGCATCATCTGCCTGGACCTGGTGGAGGACAAAAAGTCCTACCGCACCATGGTGTGCCCAGCATGCCAACGCGCCTGGTTCCACCGGAGCTGCATCCAGAAACAGGCTGTCCACTCTGGCGTCTGCTTCCGCTGCTTGCGTTGCCAAAACAAAGATCAGTTTGTGATGGAAATGCTCACCATGGGGATTCGAATCTCCAAGAGGTTGGTTTTTCTCTTCCCAACTCACAAGACGTCAGGCGCGAGCGCGGTGCCAGGCCAGGGACTGCCCCGGCAAGCCTGGCCTTCTGCTGTGCCCTGACTCTTGTCCTCTGCTTCATGGAGGAGCTGGAAGCGGGGTGGGGGCGGAAGAGCAGGGACAGCCTGGATCTGCCCGGTGCTGGGGCAGCAGGGGCTCAACACTTTCCCTTCCCTCTGCAGCAGACAAGCATCACGGGAGAGAGACCAGGCCTTCGGACTGGTGTACCAGAGGCGCGTCGGCTGCAATGCCAGCAAGTGCCTTTGTCCGGGAGGCAGGGAGCAGGCAGAGGAAGAGGGGTAAGTTGCCAAAGCAGAAGTCTAGGGCTCTGCATGGGATCTCTGTCTCCCCACGTGCTTGGGGAGGAAGGAATAAGAAGAAGGGTTCTGCCGGGCAATCCCTTGCTTGCGTCACTTTGTCCTCCCAAGCAGCAACCCGTTTGCCTCCCCAGGTCCTGGCAACTGCTCCTGTGCAGCTCCTGCGCTGCCAAAGGCATCCACCAACGCTGCTCCTACTTGGGGAACAGCGCAACCACTTGGGAGTGCGACTGCTGTGCTGGCCTGGCCACTGGTAAGAGGCAAAGCATCCGGGTGCCCCTGCGCTGGGGCCAGAGGCCAGGCTAGGCCTGGTAGCAGGGGCTTCGGGTGGGCTTGGCTTCAGGAGGGCTGTGGGCACCACAATGGCCTCTCCGGCCCAGGGGCTGGGTGGCCGTGCTGCTGACCTTCCTGCCTCCCCTCACAGCCTCCAGTGACAATTCAGAGCTGGCAAGCCCCAGCGCTGCCATCCAGGTGGCACTGGGGCTGTCCCATGGCTCCCTGGTGCCTGAGAGCAGCAGGCCCAGCACCATCACCCAGGCACCACTGAGGCCATCCCGCAGCTCCCCAGTGCCTGAAAGAAGCAGTCACTACAGCGAGCCTGGGCCAGACCAGATGACACACCGCGCACGATTACAACAGCGGGTGCAAAAACCATACAGCAGGCCTGGAAGAAGCTGCGGGACCAGCTGTGTGCCAGCCCCAAGTGCTGAAAGCAGCACCTTGGGCACTGCCAGCCAGCTGGCATTGGGACCACCCTGCGGCTCCCCAGCACTTGAAAGCAGCAGCCCCAGCCCTGCCAGCCAGGTGGCACTGGGCCTGTTCCAAGGGTCCCCCGCACCTGCAAGAAGCAGCTCCAGCCCCAGCATCCAGGCACTGCTGGGGCCATCCCGCAGCTCCCCAGTGCCTGAAAGAAGCAGCCACTCCAGCCAGCCTGGGCCAGACCGGATCCGACACCGCTCACGGTTACAACGTCGGGCGCAAAAGCCATACAGCTGGCCTAGAAAAGACCGCGGGACCAGCCACGTGCCAGCCCCAAGTGCTGAGCCCAGCAGCCCCAGCACTGCCTGGCAGATGACACTGGGGCTGTTCCTTGGCGCTCTGGCGCTCACGAGGAGCAGCTCCAACTCCAACACACAAGCGGCATCGGGGCTGTCCCGTGGCGCTCTGGCACTCAAGAGCAGCAGCCGCTCCAGCCAGCCTGGGCCAGACCGGATCCGACACCGCTCACGGTTACAACGTCGGGCACAAAAACCATACAGCTGTCCTGGAAGACGCTGCTGACCAGTCATGCGCCAGCCCCAAGTGCTGGCTCCCATCCCCCAGCACAATAAAGCTGGCTGCTCATCTCATCTGCACTGGGAGATCCCACACTCGTTTGTCGGTCATCCTCCTCTGCCTTTCTTGAAGGGCAGCATTAGGGGACGGGACTGGGGGGGTTGTCTTCTCCCTCAGGGTTGGCAGCGCCTTCCCCAGGCCTTCCTCCCTAGGCGTGGCCTAGGATGATCCACAAGGATCATCGAGTCCAACTCCTGTCCCTGCAGAGGACAAGCCCCAAATTCACACCATATGACTGAGGGTGTTGTCCAATTGCTTCTTGAATGTTGTCAGGCTTGGTGCCATGACGACCTCCCAGGGGTGCTTGTTTGAATGCTCCACCACCCTTTGGGTGAAGAACCTTTTCCTAATGTCCAACCTAAACCTCCCCTGGCAGATCTTCCAGCCGTTCCCTCGGGCCCTATCATTGGTCGTCAGGGAGAAGAGATCAGCGCCTGCCCCTCCTCCTTCCCTCGTGAGGAAGCTGTAGACCGCAATGAGGTCTCCCCTCAGTCTCCTCTTCTCCAGGCTGAACAGACCAAGTGACTTCCCTTCACCATCTTCGTGGCTCTCCTCTGAACACTCTCTAGTAGCTTTGTATCCTTTTTGTACTGTGGTGCCCAAAACTGCAGACAGGACTCGTGATGAGGCCGCACCAGTGCAGAGTAGAGCGGGACGATCACCTCCCTCGACCAGCTGGCCATACAGTGCTTGATGCACCCCAGGGCACGGTTGGCCCTCCTGGCTGCCAGGGCACACTGTTGGCTCGTGTTCAACTTGCCGCCGACCAGAACCCCCAGACCCCTCTCCGTGGGGCTGCTCTCCAGCCTCTCGTTCCCCAGTCTGTAGGTATACCCAGGGTTGCCATGTCCCAGGTGCAAAATCTGGCACTTGCCCTTGTTAAACTTCATACGGTTGGTGGTTGCCCAGCTCTTCCTTTGTCCAGATCTCTCTGCAGGGCCTCTCTGCCCCCGAGAGTGTCAACGGCTCCTCCCAGTTTTGTGGCGTCGGCAAACTTCGGTAACAAACCTTCCAGTCCTGCATCCAAGTCCTTTATGAAGATATTGAAGAGCACTGGCCCCAAGATGGATCCCTGCGGAACCCCGCTAGTGACTGGTCACCAGCCCGATGTAACCCCATTTACTGTAACCCTTTGAGCCCGACCCATCAGCCAATTGCTCACCCATTGCATTATGTGTTTATCCAGCTGGATGCTGGACATTTTGTCCAGGAGGATACTGTGAGAGACGGTATCGAAGGCTTTACTGAAGTCCAAAAAGATTACATCGACTGGCTTCCCTTGGTCAGCTAGGTGGGTAATTTTGTCATAGAAGGAAATCAAGTTGGTCAAGCAGGACTTTCCCCTCGTGAAGCCGTGCTGGCTGGGACCAATGACTGCGCTGTCTTTCAGGTGCTTTCAATAACTCCCAGAATAATCTTCTCCATAATTTTGCCAGGCACAGAGGTGAGACTGACAGGCCTGTAGTTACCAGGGTCATCCCTGTTGCCCTTCTGGAAGATTGGGACAACCTTTGCCAGCTTCCCGTCAACTGGGACCTCCCCAGATTCCCAAGAGCACTGAAAAATCATGGAGAGAGGTCTCGCTATGACATCAGCCAGCTCTTTAAGTACCCTCGGATGAATCCCGTCAGGCCCCATTGACTTCTAAGGATCCAGCTGGAGCAGCAAATCCCGCACAAGTTCGGGGTTGGTTGGGAGTTTGTCCTTCTCGCAGTCATGGTTCTCTAGCCCAGAGACCCAGAGGGTCTCTCTGGACCCCCAGAGCCCTTCATCGGTGTTGAAGACCGAGATGTAGCGAAGTCTGCTTGTTGTGGGAGTGTTTAGGCCAGATCCCTTGCAAGCCCAAAAGCAGTGTTTTACACTGAAAGCAGTGTTTTACACTGAACTGCCTCAGGATTAGCCTGGGTTGATGAGTTTTGCTGCGCTCTGCCTCGGCGGGTGTCACAGCTGCGCCTCACACCCCGCGTGTCAGTCCCTGGGGCAGCGGGCCACCGCGGCGCTCCCACTCCAGGGCAGCTCTCAAGAGAAGCCCCACAGTGCGCAACCAGCGTTCCCCATGCTGACACCACTTGGCCTCAGCGTGGCCCCTCGGCACCTGCCTGCGCTAGGAAACACAGAACCAGCGTCGGAGAGGGCTGTTCGCGGCCGTGCCGGCTGCCCCAGCGCTGTGGAGAGCCGGCCACGACGCCCAGACAGGGCCATGAGGTGAGGGGCCTGCGCTGCACAGGACCCCGCCAGGGGGTCAGGATGGGACAGTCTCAGTCTCCCTCCCCTCCAGGATCTCTGCCATCCCGAGGGGACCTGTGGGGGCGCGGTGTGCTGGGGGTGGTGCTTGCGGGAGGGGCGGTGCTTGCGGGAGGGGCGGTGCCCTGGGGTGTGGCCACGGTGGGGAGGCCAGGCAGTGAGGTCACAGAGCCCCGCTGTGCCACGCTGTGATGTGCAGTGCTGTGCCACAGGCACTGCTCCAGCAGTGCCAGCAGCAGCAGCGGCAGCAGCAGCAGCAGCAACAGCAGCAGCGGCATGGTGCAGGCGCAGGGGGCCGTGGCCCCTGCCCGCCTCCTCCTTCTCCTCCTGCTGGTCCTGCGAGCCTGGGATGTTGGTGCTGCTCCGTGGCGAGCGCGGGGATTAGGTAGGCGGGCAGGCGAAGGCCAGCACCCACCCCACCTTGTGGTGACAGCGGGGCTGGGGTCATGGTGGGGCGGGGCTGGGCCGGGTGAGCCGTAGCCAGCTCCACGGGCAGCGGGAGGCAGACGCCCTGCGGGAAGGCGCAGGGGGCTGTGGCCACTCCAGGGGCATTTTCCAGGTGAACGATGGGGCCAGGAGCGGTGTCGCAGGGCGAGAAACCGCTCCTGGAGCCGGCCCTGTGCTGCCCTGCCCTGGGGCAGCCTTCCCCCAGCCTGCGCATCCCACAGGAGCGCTTCTCCAGGCTGGTCACAGCTGTGCCTGGCGCCGTGGCTCTGCTGCTCACTGGCTGGGTCCTGGCTTTCAGCCTCAGGGACGTCCATCCTTGGGAGGTGTCCACTCAGGAAAACAGGGGCATTCCTGCTCTAGCCCTGCAGTGCTCTCCTTGGGTGAACCCAGGTCCCCCTGCCCACAGCCTGGGGAACAGACGGGGCAGCGTTGGTGCAGCCTTTCCCTGGCCAGCAGGCTCTTCTCCACGAGACATGTGAATGATCAATTTTTTCCTCCAGTGCTTTGGTGTGGGCCCCCTTTGTGCACCGTAGAGATCTCCCAGTAAGAAATCCCCGAGGGGCCATGTGTTTGTCCTTCAGGTCCTTGAGGGGTGTTGCACATGGCCTGGAAACGGTATTTGGAGAGCTGCCAGGTGCCAGCCAACAGGCCACACAGGCCCCTCTGCAGCTTTGGAAATCTCCACCCACATCTGGGTCCCACATCATTCCCTGACCCCCTGCAGTCACTGCAGGTCACGGAGAAAGAAGCAGATCCCAACATCTAATGGAAACGTGCTTGGTTACAGCTGTGCCCGTAGGCGATGGCCACCCGACTTCTCAGCTGAATCTTGTCTGGGAGCCTCAGGGCGATCCCACAGGTATGGCACTTGGCTGAATGAGCAGGTAGGTTTTCATAGTCTCTTTGTGTGAAATTTTACTTACTATTTTCTTGGCCGATGCTCAGACATGCAGAAGAGCAGAGAGGGAATGGGTCGGGCTCAGCGACGGTCTGACGGGGCGCTCTGCCTTGCAAAGCGTTCTGTCCCAGCCTCTCCAACCCTGCGCTGCTTGCAGCACCTGCTGCAAAGCCAGCGGGCTTGTTGGGCTTGAGTTTAGAGCTGGCGTGAGCTCCCGGGAGTCCTTTCACCCAACAGCTCCGTGCATGCTTTGCTTTAGACCGGCATGGTCCAGGCACCCAGTAACTGCCTGCATGATGCTCCTGAGTGGAGCTGAAGGGCAAGTGGCATGGAGCAATCCCGTGTTTGAACTGCGTTCCCTGCCGTTCAGATGTGAAGAAGTATATTGAAAGAGTTCATGGGAGCTTCTCTGTTCTGTTTGTTTACAGATGCGGCTGGAGACGATGGATATCCAGCTTCCCGGCCGGATTCCAGGGCTGACGCGCAGGGCGATCGCATGGGTACGTCATGGCTTTTTAATTCCTTTGAGAGCTGCCAGCTCAAAGCCCAAGTGTGAGCGAGGCATCTCTTGCGGGTGTGAGAATAGAGAGCTGCATCGTGTGTGCCATGTCGTTCTGGGATCCCCTTCTCTGTTCTGCTATTCAGTAACGGCGGTGAATATCCCGATGTATGATGGAAACTTCTCGTGGGTGTTTGGTTGCAGGTGTGGGTACAGGGAGGGCTTTTGCAGCTTCTCGGCTGGATCCTGCGCTGGAGCTCACCTGGCATGCCAGGGGTGAGTAGTGAGTCTTGAGCGACTTCACAGGCTAAGCACTCGTTTTCGGTCTTTTATTTGTGAGAAATGTAACTTGATGCTTTCCGTTAAGGTCCTCAAAGAGCAAAGTATAAAGCTGACCGAGGAAAATCTTCCCAGCGGTCATCAGAAGTGCTAAAGGACATCCTGAAGGACTTGGACAAAGCAGCCCGTGGTGGGTATATATCACTCTGAAGCAGAGGACTTGGGCAGCTGAGGTTTGAGATGCGGGTCTGGACAAGCCGTAGCCTACGCAGCAGGAAGGGATCGATCAGAGCCTCACGGCGGTGCCACTCAGTTTCAGGCCTTGCAGGCGCTGGCAAGCTGCAGAGATGGTCCAGAGTCTCTGCTGCCAGTTGTGGTTCAAGCTGAGTCCCAGGGACAGCTGCTGCCCCAGTTCTCCCATTCCTAGTCAGCTCTTCTGGGCAGCCGTTGGCATCCAGCTGGCAGGAACTGGCAGTGCTCCCACCTGGAGTGCGTGAGGGAGTGGCCGAGGAGCTGATTGCTGAGACGCCGTGAGAGGGCCAGCACCCCGCCAGTCGCCAGAGGGGAGAGTGCCCTTGGGCAGCGGAGGGGCTGCGCAGGCAGCTTGGGGTCCCTGAGCCCGGCAGACTTTGCCTGGGCTGCAGGCATCCCCTGGCCAGGATGGGAGCCCCCCGGCTTCACCGCCTGGTCCAGCCCCGTTGTTCTCCTTGATGGCTGAGGACTCTCGGTGACACCTTGGGGTCAGGGACAGGTGAAAGCTGGACACCCAGCTTGAGGCTGGACACCCAACGTGAAGGCAGCTAAAATGAAGGGCTGGCAATTCGGTCGCGGGTGGTTGAGCTCTCTGTTTCTAGTTTTGCTTTAGATAACTCGGGTGTGGTTTTCCTCTTGTTTTGGGGGACTGTGGGCTCTTCACCGCCACTTGTGAAAGCGCCCAGAATACGGTTGCCAGAGCTTGCGGATCAGTCCACCGTGTGCATCTGTTACCCTTCCCGTGTAATGGAGTTGGCATGATGGGAAGTGCTTCTCAGAAGGGCTTATTCCCCAGCTGAACTGGCTACAGCGTCTTCCTGTCCTCTCTGAAGGAAGTCCTTTACCCTCCCCTACAGTTTGCCAAAAATGCACTAAATGGAACGTGAACAAGATCACGTGCAATCTCCTAGTCTCTCAGCGGGTCAGGATTTGCTGTCTGCTGGTAAACTGGAAAGTGTCTAGCGCTTACATTTTTCTCCAGGAATGGCACGGTGTTTGCACCCGGTGCACCCGGTGCACCCGGAAAGGCCCAGGCTTTGTTTCAAAGCGTTAGTCATGTATTTTGAGAAGTAGGGCCTCCCGAAGACAGCGTGTTCGTGATGAGGAGTGGCTACTTCTGATTAAACTGACCCACCTTCTTTCTCAAGAGATGGATGGTGAGAGTGTGGCGCAGGAGGTGCTTCAGGAAGGAGGCAGTCACGCAGCGCCAGTCTCTGATGAAAAAGCGGGGGCAATTCAATCAAGAGGCGTGCCAGGTAATCGCTGTCCTTTGGTCATCCCGTGTCCGGAATGAAAATCAGTGTGTGCCTGCAGGCTCTTCCCCTGGTGCCCAGCACTGCCCATGGTGTCAGCAGCCAAACTATTAGTACAGAGCAAGAGTTGTAAAAGGCGCCAGGAACGGCTGTCTGAGGATGCCTGTCACCCCTGGGGTGTGGAGGTTATTGCTATCCGCGTGCCAGAGAGACACCCCCTCGTAACCCTCTGTGGATGCAGGGAGGTGCTCACCGCCCACTACACCCAGCTCACAGGAATTTCAGAACTTTGCCACTTTGGGAACGAGGCCGTGTGAACCCTGCTCAGCAGGTGATGGGAAATATGACTCTCAATCGAACGGACCTCCCGCAGTCCCTGCATCCCAGAGCTTGCCATGAGTCCCCCTAGGCACAAGAGAGGAGGATCCCTGCTGTGAACTGAGGTCCAAAGGGATGCACTGACAGATCGGGCACGGCTTGGAGGGAACCTGCACCGTCCTTCTGCACCCTCTGTGCCTGAGCCATGCTGAGGCTTTCCCGTTCTCGGATTCTTGGCAGTGCTGTCCAACCGCGGGGAAGCCCACCACGCTGGCGGAGAGGAAGTTTTTCAAAAGGATCCAGGTACTGAGCAGTCTTGCAGGGGTCCCTAAGTGGGAGAGAAGTCCTGAGAAGTGGGGGCATGCAAGCGGTGCCCATGCTGGAGAAAAGGCAAAGAGGGAGAGCGAGGTTCAGGTGTCTCCCGAGAGGGCCTGACTCCGTCCCCTCGGGGTGTGGGTCCTTCCTCCTGGGGAGGGAGAGCTGGGGGTGGCACTCCCTGACGCAGGGATGGTTTTGGTCCGTCTCACTCGAAGGGGCAATTGGCCAAACAGCTGCGCTCGCCCACGTGCTCTCCATCTGCCCTTGTGAGTTCTGTTCAGTGGGACAACTTGTCCCAAAGGGTCGGAAGGAGCCTGCAGGCGGCAGCACTAGCAAGCCTTGGAAAGCGAAGGTGGGCGAGCGCAAAAGAAATTGTGCGCAAACGTGAAAGCTCACCAAGAAGGGGGAGCAAACCCATGGCCCTGGGAAAACTGGATTACGGCCATCGCAGAGTGTAAGCAAAGCTGAGAGGAGAAAGAGAGGCTTCGGAGCGCATGGATTTGCCAGGGCTTTGGGAGTTTCCTTTGCTTCTCCTAGAAAGCAAGGAAACGTTGCAGCCCCAGGATGTTCAGTGGTTCAGAGATGCTAACCAAGTGTGAAAGGACATTTCCTGGCAATGCCAGAGCTCCTGTGAGGTTACCGGTAGCGTGCAGGGGGCACTAACATATGGAATTGTTCCTCCAGGTGTGGCTGGCAAGAGAAGCACAAATGCTGCAGATGCTAAAGATTTCCAGCAGTACTGCATAGAAGGGGCCGTGGCAATCTTGGGCTCTGTGCTGTTTGGGATGGTGTTGTGTTGTGTGATCTGTCTGTGGAGGAAGAGAAAACAGTGAGTTGTTGAGGGTGGGGTGGAGGGGCCAAAGTTCTGTATTAGATGGCTGCTCTTAGCCACTAGTGCTCTTAGCACTAGTGACATCTGCCTACCAGCAGAAATCACCCTCTTAGGTGATGCCACAAATCCCCAATGTTCACCTCGGCCAAGGTGTCCCAGCACCTCAGAGCGTGGTGACGAACCTTCCCAGCTCTCGGCCTTGCTTTGCAGAGAGACAGTCTCTCCCATCTGCACCCGAACACTGCCAGCGTGCGTGCCACCGCTCCCACGTGCAGCCAGGCACCCGCACCCCACGGTGCGCCCGGCGCTGCCCCACACCCTCGCACCCGCCCGGCACCGCAGCCGTGGTGGGGCCTCAGCAGCCTCTTCTCTCCGCAGGCGCCTCTCCGCAGCTTCAGGAGCCCGGCCCGACACCATCAGCTGCCCCTCGCGCTCGCAAAGCCAGACCACCCGCCCCAGCACCTCTGAGGACTGGACCCGACACCAGCAGCCATCACCTGTGCCTGGAAAGCCAGCCCGCCTGCCACAGAGCACCGCGGGGGGACGGGCTCGCCCGCCTGCACCCCGGCCTTCATGGCTGTCTCACTCAGCCAGCCAGCTGTCGCGGGACCAGCCCAGCACCCTCCAGCCCCCAGAGGAACGGAAGCCACCCCCCCGCCCACCAAGCCCATTGCGCCAGCCCTCCTCCGAGGGCCTGAGGCAGCCCCGCCAGGATATGGGGTTTGGGTGGGACGACAGCCTCCCGACTGACAGCTTCAGGGGTCGACGATTATTTTCAGAATAATAGCAATAAATACAGATCAGTAGCACGATTGTTTGGGTCATAACGAGAGCAAACCCAGGAATTAAGCAATTCTGGGCCGAACTTCCTATCGGGGCACGCAGGGACGTGGATGGCCGTGGTGTCAGCAGGCAGGGAGCTGGGCATGGATCCCGCCGTTGGCCTGGGGGAACCCAGCTTCCGTAGTGGGACCGGCCTGCTAAATTGTGAGCCACAGAGGCACCGATGGGGCTTGTTAACAGGCCATCAGCCCCACCTCTACTCCCTGGGCCAGCTCTGTCCTGGGACAGGGATTTCTCCACAGCAAAGCTGGCAGGGCTGAAAGCTGTTGCTGGTCCTCAAGTATCCTTGGAACCCCATTCACAGCCCCACAAACATGGTGGCTCTGTGCTTGCCTAGACCCCTAAAGGTCCCAACACTCTCTTTCTCCCTGTACTGTCCCACTCGGTGAGACACGGGGAGGTTGTTTCAAAATCTCTGTGCGGCAGCGAGGAGTAACGACAATTACCCAAAGGTTCACTCAGGCAAGGCGAGTGGTTAAGACATTTTGCAGTGTCTCTGCGGCCGTATGCTGCACCAAGGCACGGACACGGGGCAGCCCCCACCTCAGGTAGCGCACTCTGCCAGCCAGCAGAACAGAGATCTGCAAGAGCTGCTGAGCTGCTGGTGGGGCTGGGGGCAGAGTGAAGGGCAAAGGAGGTGCGGGCTCGTGGCTGTAGGCTATGGGCCTACAGGGCTACCCCAGGGCTGCCCCAGCTCCTTTACGCTGAGGCTCTGGGTGGGCAGAGCTTGGATCTGGGGGATGCATGACCAGTATTCCTCCGACTGCATCTCCCTTCCCACCGCTCTCCCCACCCCGGGCTGGGGAGCAAGCTGGCTCTCCACCCCTTGCAGGTGTTGCACCCCTCTGCACAGATCAAGCTCGCTGGCCTGACGCAGGGTGATCTCTGTGAGCAGGGCTTCGATCCTGCTCTTAGGGAGCTGCCCGAAACATCTGGGGGTCTCTTGGGCACAGCCTTTGAGGCACATGGATTTGGGCTCATCAAAGCCCTGGCCTCCGACAGCCGCAGGGATAGCTGGGAAGCCCGTAGGGACTCGCGTGTTCTCTGGCTGCAGGCTGCTGCCCAGCCCTGCTGGAGCAAGTAGGGCAGGTCTGGGACACGTCCGTGCCAGCTTCTCCGGCCCTGCTTGCGCTGGGTCTGCAGGGACCCTTCCTCTGGGTGCCAGGGCAGAAGGTGCTAGGGCAGAAGCAGGCCCCTGGCTGGTACAGCTGCTTGTGATGTCACTGGGGGCTAAGTAGCTCATTGGGTATGAATGGACACCTGGCTTTTGCTGGTGCTTGTGATGTCATGTTCCCAAGTAGTTGGTAGGGCAAGAGAATGTCCTTGGTTTGTGCAGCCTCTTATGGTGTCACTGGTGGCTGAGTAGGTGCTAGGCCAGGAGTATGCAGCTGGTGTGTGCAGCTGCTTGTGATGTCACTGGTTGCTGAGTAGCTCTTAGGGCAGGAGTAGGCACCTGGCTTTTGCAGGTGCTTATGACGTAAGGGATGGCTGACGAGGTGATATGACAGAAGCACGCCCCTGATTTATTCAGGTTCCTGGAAGGCTGCTCTTGGCTGAGTAGCCAATAGGTGCGGGGCAGGACCCTGGGATGTGCAGGTGCTTGTGATGTCATAGGTGGCTGAGTAGGTGCTAGGGCAGGAGTAGGCCCCTGGGATGTGCAGGTGCTTGTGTAGTCATAGGCACCTGAGTAGATGATAGGGTGGGAGCAGGACCTTGCTTGTACAGCTGCTTGCGATGTCACTGGTGGCTCTGCAGCTAGCAAAGCAGGAGTATGCAGCTGGCTCGTGGAGCTTCTTGTAATGTCACTGATGGCTGAGCAGCTGATAGGCCAGGAGTATGCAGCTGGCTTGTGCACATGCTTGTGAGGTCGCTGTTGGCTGAGTAGCTCTTAGCGCAGGAGCAGGTGCCAGGCTGGTGCTGGTGCTTGTGTTGCCAGGGGTGTATAGGAGTGGGCGATAGGTTAGAAGGAGGCACTTGGCTTCTTCATGTGCTTGGAGGTCACACGTGCCTTTCTATGAGATAAGGACGGAGCAGGCTCGTGGCTTGTGCAGTTGCTTGTGACGTCACGTGTAGCTGAGTAGCTTTTAAGGCTGCAGCTGGCCCCTGGCTTGTGCAGGTGCCAGTGATGTCATGTTCGCAAGTAGTTGGTAGGGCAGGAGAAAGTCCCTGGTTTGTGCAGCTGCTTGTGATGTCACTGGGGGCTCTGTAGCTCTTAGGGCAGGAGCATGCAGCTGGGCTGCGCAGGGTTTTGTGATGTCATAGGTGGCTGAGGACGTGATAGGGCTGGAGCAGGAACCTTCTAGGTGCAGGTGCATGTGATGTCACTGATGACCGATCAGGTGGTGGAGCAGAAGCAGGCCCCTGGCTTGCCAAGGTGATTTTGAGGTAACTGTTGCCTGAGTATGGGATTGGCTTACTTAACTCCCCCAGCCGCAGTAGGCAGGCTCTGCAGTAGCCTACTGCGCCTGAAAATCCTCGCGGTTGTTTCTTTGGTATTTCTACAATAGCCTGGACCCGTTGTGGGTCTACTAATCTTTGTCCCTCTTTAATATGAATCCTAAATATTTTACTTCCTGCTGACACAGCTGAAGCTTCGAAAGAGATGCACGGTGACCTTTTTTTGCTAAAGCCGTGCAGAGACAAATAGTATCTTTCCAGCAATCTTCATGTCTCTCACTAGCAAGCAACAATTCATCTGCATAGTGTACAAGTATAGAACCTCCAGGTAACAGAATATCTTTCAACTCATCTTTAGGGAAACGGGAGAATATCGTAGGAGACCCAGTGAGCCCTTGGGGCAAGCGGGTCCGCGTTAGTTGCTGGCCTTCCCACGTAAATGTGAACGGATGCTGGCTGTCTTCTGCTACACTAAAAAATGCAGGTGTTAAATTGGTAACAGTAGAGTATTTTGCCCAAGGTGGAATTGGTCATAACCTTGTTGATGGGTCTGGAACCACCGGATGAGGTACAATCACATGCTGATGTATTGCTCCGAGATCCTGTACAAACTGGTATTCTGCATTTCCTTCCATGTCTAACCTATTTCTGCTGACAGGTAAATCTGGGGTATTATACAGGGAATTACATGATCGTAAACCCCCTTTTTTCACTTACTGGTTGATTTGTTTCTGAATGCTTTTTTCTGCTTGCCTGGGAATTTGATGCTGCTTGACTGCTTTTAGCTCTGTATCATATAGCTCACCTAATAGCAGTGTGCTAGAAAGAACACACATTCTCTCTTAGTGCTGTATCATCAATGTCAACAATGTTTCCTCAAATATTCTGCAGTTTGTGGAGTTTGCATTCCTGTCATCCTGCAAAAAAAATGACATTGCAATAGTTACTTAGATTTCTCATCAGAAAACGCACTTTAATACAGACTTAATCGACATTTTTATTCTATACAGTTCTGTGTAATGAAATGTCACCAAACTGTTGGGATATTGACACCTTAGGAGAGGAGAATGTAGCATGGCGAGTGGACATGGCACCTATAACTTAAAGATTATTAATTTTTTAGGTTTTCCTGTAGCAATGTCTACTTGATTAGAGTGGGACGCTTTCTTCTTTCAATCTTCAGGTCCTGAAGAAGGCTTCTGTATGATGTGCACGATGGAAACTCACATTAATTTTATATTTTTCAATTTTTAATTTTTCAAAGAATTATTTGATGCATAGAAGTTATTTTGATACTTTAAAGAAGAAAGGTTTTAGAAATATGAGGTTTCTTTCATTTTATTTGAGGTAAATATAACCTTCCTATTTATTAGGAACAGGAAAACATTTCAGTTTTGGCAGCCAGGAGGACGCCCATGAATTCTTATGCTTCACTTTGCAGAAAGCTTGCTTGAATGGAAGCATCAAGTAAGCATGCACAACTTAACTTTTAAATGTTCTCTAGTCCCTCTTACTCCTTTATTTACTATCATAAATTAACAGCTATGCCCTTGGTTTTCATAAAAAGAAAAACTCTTTGAAGGGTTACCTCTGTGCCTTAAATCTTCTGAGGGCTGATGATCATTTATGTCCGCATTAGACAGACCTTCTCAAGCCACAACACTGATTCATCACCTATTTGGAGGATGTCTAAGATCCCGAGGCACTTTTTAAAAATCTTACTCTCCTTTGAACTGGCCTGTGTCTTTTTGTCTGTCTGTAGTAAAGGAGTTTGTAGTTTGATTAAAGTAAGAGGTATTCAGAATTGAAATTTGCACGGTTAGTCTCCTTCACATATTGTTAAGCATTTGTATTTTGATTCCAGCAAAGTGCTTGAACTGCAAAGCCGTTTCCGATACATATGAGCCATTCCTGGATATTACTTTGGATCTAAAGGGAAGATGTTTTGTGAATATGGGTCGCGATGCGTAAACACTTGTACAGCTTTCTAAAATAAACTCATTTTACTTAAACCCATATACTGTTAAAAGAAAAGAATTTGGTGGTGGATGGGAGCGGCTTGGACTTTGTTCTTCTATGGAAGCCACGTAAACGGTCTCGATGTTTTCCATTCAAAGCTTAGAAAAGAATACATTTGTTTCTAAGAGAGTAATCTTGGTGTTTCTCTTTGAGTCTCTGGAAATATATTCTACAAATTGTGGCCGGTAGCTCACAGTGGAGTTTTATTCCTAGTATTGTCTACACTGGGGCTCGACAGCCTTTGTCAGCGTGAAGTTGCACCCTGAAATTTTCAGATGGCCAGAAGTCTCTCTTGAGAATGTAAAATATCCTGAAGATTTGGATCACCAGCAGAGATACAGAAGTCATTATCCCACTCCACTCAGCGCTTGTCAGGCCGCACCTGGAATAGTGTGCACAGTTCTGGTCCCCGTTATACAAAAACGATGTGGACAGGCTGGAGGGGGTCCAGAGAAGGGCCACCAAGATGATGCAGGGTCTGGGCAGCCTGCCGTAGGAGGATAGGCTGAGAGAGCTGGGCTTGTTCAGCCTTGAGAAAAGGAGGCTTCGAGGTGATCTCATCCCCATGTACCACTACTTAAAGGGGAGCTACAAAGAAGATGGAGACTCCCTTTTTACAAGGAGGCACTTGCTGAGGACAAGGGGCATGGCAACTGTAGTGAGGGCAGCACTGTTTGCCTATAAAGAATCCAGACAGGTTCCTTCCAACTGTCGTTGCGAGGTTCAGTCAGATTCTGAGACCACTTCTACCAAAGAAGAAGTTGCTGAAAGTACTGTAACAAAAGCTAATAACACGCATCCCAATATCAAGGGTCAGCACAAGGTCAGGAAAAAGCCTTGGACGCTGAAGATGAATTCCTTGGGCAGTGTGAGTCTGAAGACCGTAGAGACAAAGACGAAGCAAGAGGATCAAAAGAACCTGAACTAATTTCCAAAGGAAATCCTTTGTACCTCAAAGGGTCTCTTGAGAGCAAAGAGAAAGTAGGGCAAACTTGCTCGATAAAGTCGGACGTGGAATGTGCTTCTAAAGAACTTGCATCTCTAGCTATTACAGACAAATGCCAAGATACAAAGGACATTTCTACTAACTATGTAGAGGTACCACCTGTTAATGACTCTTGTATGACAGAGCTGGATGAAGTTTTGGAGAGTCAATTTTCTAGAGAAAATGAGGGAGTGGGTAATAAAAAATGTGAAGGAGATCAACACGTGAAAAAAGATCAGGAAAGAAGATAGGACTCTCCGAAAACGGACAAAGAGCACCACCGAAAGGAGAGAGAAAACTCAGACACTGAGGAGAGGGAGAAGGAGAAGCAAACCAGGAGCAAACCAGGTGATCACTGCCACAAGAGGAGGTGCTCTCGCGGTGTGGAAACAAATAAGCAAAATCGTCCTAAGCAGGAGTATTGCAATGAAAGCAAGCGTAGATCTTCCCATCATGAAAGAAACAGTCCCAATAATGTCAGAAGCTCAGGAAAATAGTCTCGTTCCAGATCCCAAAGCAGAGAAAGAACAGCACCAGACAGGAATGGCTATTATCGTTCCAAAGGAGAGAGAACGTGGAGCAGAGAAAGATACTATCAAGATGCAGCACAGAGATGGGAAAAAGGCAGATACTGCAATGGTTCTTACTCCTCTCACGGAACAAGGGATGGCAGAGAGAGAAAGTCCTCTCATTGTGATAAAGACTTTGACAAATCGAGTCAAGCTTACAACAGCAGGTCCCATAAGGATCATCATTGCAAAAGCAGATGGCCTCACAACGCACTCTCTGGAGAGGAAGATGTACATCACTTTAGCAGCCACCGAGCAAACTTCCAGCATTGTTCAATACCTCCGCAGCCATGTGGAAAATATTCTCGTGAAAGGCATGCACTTCCACCTGTGTCAGCTTATTCCAATTTTGAGGACGCATCCCGGGAAAATGAAAAAGACAAACTGAGACATGGCAAAAGGAAACATACCCCCAAAGAAGGAAGCGGAGGTGAAACCGAGAAGAAATGCCGAAAGACAGGTGACCAAAGAATGAAAAACTGTAGAGAAGGTCAAGGAGAAAAAGAAGGCCAAAGATCAATAGCGAGAGAAGGACTACAAGTAAGCGAGGACTCCAGCATGATCAGCAATTTTTTCCTAATTCTTTTCCGGGTGTTTCTCACGTCTGCCTGTTCTTCATTGTTTCTAAGTTACTTATAAGGCATAATCTGGCTGGGATGTCTTTGCCCCCCAATAAACATTGTCAAACGATCGCGGCTCTGCTGCAGTCACCCCATCCCCACCGCCGCTGCTTCACAGCCCTCTGCCGGAGGCCACGCCCCTTTTCACCCCCCCATCCCTCCCACCCTCCTGCTCTCCACCCTTTATTTGCATACGGGGGGACACACACAGACACAACAATTTGAGGGGAGGGACCAGGGTGGGTCTCGGGGAGAGACCGTGTCCCAGCCCCACTGGGGCACCCCGAATGTGCCTTTACACAGCGTTCTTATAGCCTTCAATCCTTCAGGTACCAGACGACTTGACTCATCACTCCCACCCACACGACCACTTACTAATCATAGTCAAACTTTGCAAAGCAGCTCTAATCTTGCAGCTTTTTTGCTGCTTGTCTACTGATCCAGATGTCCCTGGAGTCAGCCTTGCTAGCGTTGCTGTTCTATGACGCCCGACGACACCAGGAGGGTTTCAAAGACGTGTCAGAGGGGTTAGGATGCTGGCGTTGTCTTGGTTGAGCCGGGGTTGAGCCACCAGCCAGGGCCCCAAAAAGCCAGTGACAGGGTGACGGAGAGCCAGCAAAGCTGCCAGCCAGGGAGGAGCGGTATCCTTTAGGGATTAGATTTGCCGCTGCAAATCAGAAATCCCCCTGCAGCACTCAGGACATTTCAGAGTCCCCAGCAGAGCCGTCCCACAACATTTCATCTCGCTTGATAACTGCTGTTCTGGAGACCGACATGGCTGACCAGCAGCCCCATGCCCCAGGACTACAGCTCCCAGCATGCCCTGGGAACCAACATGGCCACCTGGCAGCCCCATGTCCGAGGACTACAGCTCCCTTCGTGCTGTGGGGCGCTCCTGCCCTGCTGTCTGACCCTGTGGGGACACCATCCCCCCACCCTACCTGGGCCCCATCCCCCCACAGGCCCCATGGCCGCCTCCCCAGGGCTGCCCTGGCCCCAGAGCCCCGGTGGAGCAGGGAGGAGGAGCAGAGAGGGACCGAGCGGCAGAGAGGGGTGGGAGCAGGACAGAGGGATGGCAGGAACACGGGGGAGCTGGGCAGGGAGGAGAGAAAGGAAACCCCTGGTGAGGAGCAGGCACAGGCACAGGGAGAAGGGGACGGAGGGGAAGGGGGCAAGGGGGCGGCCAGGAACATGGTGATGAGCAGCGGGACAGAGGGACAGAGAGAGCAGAGGAGGGCAGGAGGAAGGACAGAGGGATGGACCGACACAGGCAGGGCGAGGGAGCCGGACAGAGGCAAAAGGATGAGAGGAAAAGGAAGGGGAGAGGGAAAGGGAGAGGCAGGGACAGAGAGCAGCACACAGAGAAGAGATGCAAAAGAGCTGCAAGACAGTCAGTACCGTAAACCGGAACCTGGCTGCCTCTTCTCCAAAAAGATGTGAAAACGGCAGTTAATGATGACATAAGCAGCTGCACAAGCCAGAGGCCTGCTCCTGCCCTATCACCTACTCAGCAAGCAGTGACATCAGAAGAAGCGTCACAGGCAAGGTGACTTCTCACACCCAATCAGCTACTCAGGAACATGTGACACCACAAGCACCTGCACAAGCCTGGGGCCTGCTCCGACGCCAACAGCTACTCAGAGACCAGGGACCTCACAACCACCCGCACAGCAGGAGCGTCCTCGCTTCCAGCACCCTGGATTTTGCCCCTCCATCTCCATCCCTGTCTCCCATCTCCCCGTGCTCTCCTCTCTCCCAGGCGCCTTTCTCACCCACTCCACCACCTCCCCATGGCTGTCTCTGTGTTTGTGCGGCAGATCTTACCTCGACAGCATTGTCCCAGACAGGTCACCTGCATCTCCTTCTCTTCCTCCTCTGCTGTCATCACGACTACGCCAGCTGTCTGACGCACTTTTGGACCTCAAAGGCCCTTTCGTCCTGCCTCCCTTCCGCTGTTAAATCCTGTGCCTGCAAGACAAGTGACAGCCGCTTGCTGGCCCCTCTGTGGCATCTTACCTGCATCCTCCTGAGCTGGACAGCTGCTGGGAGCTGTCACCATCAGCCCCGGCTCTGCTTCAAGTCTTCTCCCGGCACAGGCGCAGCTCTGCCTGTGCTTGGTGCGGGCCATGCTTCCCGAGGGAGAACAGCAACCCTCAAAGTTACTCCTGGGCACTGTCCAGCTGGGAAGAGCTGAATTGAAGGCAGGTTTGCTGCAGGTCCTGAGCCTGGTCCAGGGGTGCTCCCTGTTCCCCAGCTCGGCCACAGGTCCCACGCCTGGCTCCTTCCAGCAGGAGTCTGGAAAGCCCCTTCCCAGCTGCGAGCGCCAGGCCGAGGGCACGGGGCACAAACAGCCCCCTCCCCCGAGGGCCCCAGCGTCCGCCTGGCCTCTGCCCCCAAACTCCCAAAGCTTCCAAACAGGCTCGCCCTCTAACTAAACCATCTTCAGTTTCAAGAAAACAAGTTGCATGCTGCCAGATTCACCCGTCCCACTAAGACTAAGGGCAATTTGGGCTTCAGCTGCCCAACAAGAGAATTTCCATTACAGAATCCCAGCCACCACCTCCATGACTGTCGTCACTGACCCACAAAAGCTGCATTGTAAAAAATCTTACAGCTAATTCCAGTTTTCCTCTCCTCCCCAAAACTTTGCTCTTCTCCCACCCTCAGACTGCCGCAGTAATAATCATGTCATTCTTCTGTAATTACCACCGATCTGAAACCCCTCCAGTGACAGCACTGTTGATAAGGGAGAACCATCACTCACCACGCACCCACCTGTGAGGCCTTTTGCCTCTGCGGCTGAGCACGGCTACACGGACATCTCTGCCCGACAGGAGAACACCGGCCCGAAAATATCTCTTACACTGTCTTGGCTCTACAGGAAGCAAGAATAGCGATCATGATAGTGATAGGAACAAGCTTAAGAGAAAGCAGGATAGCGGAAGAAGCAGAAAATGTGATACGTCTCACCCCCCTCTAACGTTAGAGGAAGTTTCAGGGGTGGGTTTTTGTGTTTGGCTTTTTTCTTCTTTTAAATCACTGCCCAGCACAAGTGAAAACCACACACCTGCGTTTGAAGGAGAACTCTCAACTACAAGAGCAAAACTCTCCAGTCTATGTCATTACACTTCTTTCTAGGATACATTGGTCATTTTTTTTTTTCACATTTCAGTGTAGAGCTTTACGGTCAAACCACTGAATTCGGATACCGAAATAGGAAAACATCGTCTGTAAATCTTTAAAAGAACACTACATTGAAGGAAAACTGTTTGTATAAACCGCAAATGCCATGTTTCTTCTCTCAGAGGTTATAATGCTTTTGAGTATCTTTGCCATCTTCATCTTCTCTCTCTTCCCTCTCTTCTGATGACATTATAACTACCGTACCTCAACATAGCATTGAACTGTTCAAGCACTCCTGAAAGTTACGTGAAATCCAGAATGCCATACTGTCCTGGCTTTGGCCGGGATAGTTACACTTCTTCAGAGTACTTTGCATGGGGCTGTGTTTTGGATTTGCGCTGAAAACAGTGTTGATAACGCACTGATGTTTTACTTACTGCTGAGCAGTGCTGACACAGCGTCAAGGCCTTTTCTGCCCCGCCAGCGAGTATGCTGGAGGTGCACAGCAAGTTGGGAGGGGACACAGCTGGGACAGCTGACCGCAGCTGACCAAGGGGCTGTTCCGTACCATATGACGTCGTGCTCAGCAATAAAACTGGGGGGGAGGGTGATGGGGGGCCACTGCTCAGGGACTGGCTGACCATCGGTCGGTTGGTGCTGAGCAATTGTTTTCATTTGCATCGCTTATTTTTCTTGGGTTTTATTTTCCTCTCCCTGATGGTTTTTCTCCTTTTCCTTACAATTTTTTTCACAGCATTTCTTTTCCATTATTAAACTGGTTTAATCTGAAGCCACGTGTTTCTTTCTCACTTTTACCCTTCTGATTCTCAACCCCATCCCACTGGGGTTTGTCATTACCATCATCTTAATGACACACTAGATCCTGCCAAACCTACAGCCTGCAAAACCTGAACACCAACCTCTGCAAGACACGTTCCAGAAATTACCATCAGCACACAGAAGCACACGTAGCTATCTTGTTCTGTCCTTGCCAAAACTGCTGGGTGACCTGTCATCAGCCTCGGTGACTGACGGCAGGCAAGACTCTCTCATCTGCCTTAGCTCAGATGCAGCTCCTAGGAAAACAGCTACTTCAGAAAGTCATGCCTCGCTATTTTGGGAAAGTGTTTCGAGGAAATGTTTTTAATACTCTAGAATGGTAAGACTAAGCATGGTGATCTCACTCCAAGTTCGAGCTCTGCCACAGGTTACCTGTTTTATTTTTTCCCTCTCTTTTCACCAAAGGGTGGCACTTCTTTCTGAATGCAAGACGAGTTACATGGGCTATACGGACAGCCCATGGAAAACTGAGAAATGAGTCTGTGACCACTTCCATCCCCGTTCCCTGGCACTCCAACGCTCCTTTCACACTCCTCTCCTCGCCAGCACTCAGGCCTTATGCAGTCTCCGCAACATGTACAAGATGCTGACTTCGCCAGATATTGTCCAAATCATCATCTCTTAGTTGAGATCCGATTGGCTCAACAACTGCCACAGCCTCTTCTGTCCTTACGTGCAGCCTTGCCCCATTCTCACCCACTCAGAAAGCTCCTACAAGGATCATCTCACTCACTGCCTTAATCACAACTTACAGTCTCCTTAAAACCCTCAAGTTCTTTCCCTCACTTCACACATACAGTTAATGTGCCCTTCCATGACTTAGCCTCCTTAAAACCCTCAAGTTCTTTCCCTCACTTCACACATACAGTTAATGTGCCCTTCCATGACTTAGCCTCCTCCCTCATGTTATTTCCCACCCAGTACCACGATGACAGCTCCTAATTACATGTCCTGAGAGCAGCTTCCACCTCTCTCACCTGCTACGCACCCACAGCAATAGCTCTGGCTCCTCCCATGCCCGTCTCCATGCTGAGGAGGAGCTGCTCACACACCCCTGACAGCCGGCCTTGCTGCCTGACAATCCTTGCTGTGCTGCTCAAGGCCATGAAAACTGTCACGCTACGGCTGTACCTGCATCACTGGTCCTCATTCGGACTGACACTGCCCATGGCTGTGTATTCCCACCTGCCCACAGCCATCGCTTCTTTCCCATCTTGGCAGCATTTTGGGAAAGCACGCTTGTTTTTTTTAAAAAAACCTGGTTTGACCTCCCTGCAGCACAGGCTCAGAGTCCAGGACTATGGCTGGTAAAGTCCGTAGCAATACAGAATTGCGTAGGGATGAGAAATCCCCAGTAGTTCAGCTCATTTGAATTGTTTAAGACACGGATTTTGGTTAGAACACAGTCAAGAACGTCGAAATCCAGAACTAACCTACACTCCCTCCTTGACTGGCACCTCTTTCTTCATCAGTTCTTTGCATTTCTTTAGTTCCTGGGGAGTACATAGCGAGATTTTCCTGCTTAAAAGCAACAAGAAAGATCAGTCACAAACGTGCAGAAAACCTGTCATTCACATACGCGGTGCCCACACAGGAGCATTATCAAGGCCCTGCCTATACGCAAAAGATTAAATCCATGCACCGGGGAGGAGAGAGGAGATGCAGCACTTGGCACCCACGATGAGTAACAAGAATTGCTGCTCTGAACTGGGGCTTAGTCAAAGTGCAAGTACAGTACTGATCCAGACACAAAACCGAGTGTGTTGCTTAACCCCACGTGCCACATGCACCGTACCTTCTTCCATCGCCCTCTGCCAATGAATTGTTTTCCAGGCTCTGAACCACCACCATTGCCTCCGCTGGAACCACCCTGGGTCTGCACGCAAGGACATACGGCAGTGGAGGCAGTTCACTCCCGTCCTCATCCCTACGTACCCCTCTGATGACTTGAAGGAAGTCTGCACCCAGCATCTTCCTTGTGCCCACACCAGCCTCCGTGAAGAAGTCGACTATCGGCCACTTCTGCTTGCGCAGGAGCTTATGCAGCACCACAAGATCCTGGGGTGCACAAAGAAGGGGGTGCTGCCCTTCCCCCAGGGCCGTTGGCTCTCTGCTGAGGAGCACTGCAAAAGGTTAGAAAACACCTTGAGAGCACCAAGCAAAAGGGTCAGCAACGCAGAGAGCTCTAACTGCACATTTTCACCTGACTACTGCCTTAAACAAAACAGGCTTGGGATCCCCACTGCTCACTTCACCCTGGAATAGTCCCAGTCCTCCTCTGAAAGCTGCTGTGGGCCTGGATCAGGACACACACAATCCACACAGGGAGCAATCAGAGCTAAACCCTCAACTTTCCTTGGTGAACTTTCCTTGGAAAAATTACTTGAAAAAAAAAAAACCCAAACAACAAAATCCTATTACTGCAAGAACCAGGAAAAAACAAACAAAATCCCTGACAGGTTACTGGAACTTCCCGGCTGTGGTAAAACCATCCGCCCTCGGTACCCCCATTTCCCAAAAGCCGGCAGCACAGCTTGGGTGGGGGGAAAGGCAGGTATCAGACCTTGGGGCCGAGAGAGGGGCACAAGCATCTGCCAGGGGAGCTGCATCCAACCAGGAGCCGTCCCCACGGGCTGCTCTGGCAACAAAGCCCCACTGCGTGCTCCCACCAGGAGGCAGAAACAACTCCATGTCTGGAAATCTCCATTTATCAAAGGCTGGCAGCAGAGACGGGGCCGTCCATGAGCACCAGACCCACGTGAAGGCCTGGGGACAGCAAAGGCCCCTGGCCTGTCCCCACCACAGCATGCCTGCTCCAAAGCCTGGAGCCGCCTGTAGACAGGAGGCCACTCTGCCTTCCCCTGGCCTGCGGACATCAAACACCGACCCCCAGCTCTCAGGGCTGGGGCTGGCGACCCTCGGGGCAGCAGCAGGGACCGCTCTGACCCTGCTGGTGGGGCTGTCCCTGGGCTGAGCACTCGGGCCCAGGGCTGGGGACTGGGCCACGGTGGGGCCTGTGGGCGGTGAGGCCTCCACATCCCTCCCCCCAGGCCCATCCGCACTGGCAGATACCTGCTCCTGCTCCTGCAGCTCCCCTGGCCCTGGCCCTGGCCCTGGCCCTGGCCCTGGCCCTGCTCCCCCCGGGCCCCGGCTGCCCCCAGCCCGGCTCTCGCCCCTTTCTCCTCAGGCCCCTGGGCCTCGGCCCCCTCCGGCCCCGCCCCAGCCCGGCTCTGACTGACAGGCCGCCTCCGGCTCCACTGATTGGCTCAACCGTGGCCAATGGCGCGGCTGTTGCCGGGCGGGCTCAGGCAGCCCAGGCCTCTCCTCCCAGAGCCGCCCTGCGCCCGCTGCCCCCGCAGCGCAGCGGCTCCTCAGCCCGCCGGGACACGGGGCCTGCGGAGAGACGGCCTCCAGAAGGGCCATGGCGGCGGGAGCTGCTCTCTCAGCAGCGCAGGGGGGTGTGTGCACAGCTCTGCCGTCCCTCGGTCCGCTCGGGGGGTCTGGGCCTGCGCAGGGAGGGAGGAAAGGGAGGGCAGGGGAGGGCAGGGGAGGGCAGGGGAGGGGACAGGGCAGGGCAGGAGGGGAGGTGGCAGGAGGGGAGCTGCCCTGGATTTGCTCTGGATTGGCAAGTCTTTTCCAAACTGCAGGTCTGTCTGTGCTCCAGCTGCAGCCCTGGGCAGGAGGAGCTGTGTGGCGGGAGCTGCTGGCATTGGCCCGGCCGGCAGCTGGCAGGAGACGGGGCTCTGCCCCCGGTCCCACCGCCCGTGCTGAGCCCAGCGCCCAGGGCCTCCCTCAGGCCTCGCCTTCCCCCGGACGGTGAGGAGGAGAGACGGCCTGTGCTGGCGTGGCCCAGGGCATCCTCCTGCGGCCAGAAGGAAGGACAGAGCCCCGTCACTCTCCCCACAGGGCTGACCACTGTCCTTGGCTTCTGTCCCTGGGGCTCCCCAGTGCTGGCAGGCCCCACAGGGTTCAGGGCCAAGCAAATGTCCAGGCGCCAGGGGCTCCTGGGGCTCAGGGTGCCTTTGGGCGTCTCTGAAGCTGAGGCGTAGCTGCCCCTTTGCTTCTGCAGATGCAGTTGTTTGCTACCCGCTTCGTGGTCAAACCTGTTTGCCCTCGTGGCACGTGGACTGGAGAGATGGCACATCCCTGTTAGTCTGGGAGGACTTCAGGGAAACGAGGAGGTCCCAGCACGCACAGAGGTAGGAGGAGAGTGAAAAGGAGCCCTGTCAGGGTTTTTCTGCTGTTTCACATCTGAACTCAGACATCTGTGTGCATCCCAGCACCAAAGCCAGCTCTTTTTCCCTCCAAGCTGCACGGCTTTTTGGCAGTGAAAGCGAGATGGGCTGAGCTGGCCTTTGGGATAACTCAGCTCCTTTCTTTTTTACTTGCGTGCCTACACTTCTCCCTTTTTCCACCTTTTCTTTCTCCCCCCTTTCCCCGGATCCATGCTCTATGAAACGTCATTTTGACTTGACTTTCTGCAGAGGTGATAGAGCAGGTAGATAGAGGCTATAAGTATAGGCTGGTCTATACCTTCAGAGCTGTAGGCTGGATAGATATGGGCTGTGGGTAGAGTTACTGCTTGACAATTATCATTTTTTTTCCGTATTCTGAAACAGGCAAGCAATGGGGCAGCAGCGTAGTCCTCCTGCTGAGAAGCTGGGCTCAGTGTAGAATGAGAGGAAGCCCACCCTGACTGATAGAGTAGGAAGCGAGACAGAAAAGGAGCACGGCCAAGAGAACCATTAAAGTAGCAGCTGAAAGCCGGTAGCTCCTGCATACAAGGTGGGAAAGTGTGGGCTGGAGAGCGAGAAAGCTCTGCTGCTAACGCTGGCAACGGGTAAGCAGCGGGTCCTGTTCAGAGGAGGTGACACACATTAGAGTCTTCCAAAAGGGCCTTGGTAATTGCTGTGAAGTGGGGCCCTGTGACAGTGATGGCAAGGCCATCAGGCTGCAGCTCTGTTGGGTGTGTTTCCTTTGGGGTCCTCATTTCATTGAGCTAGGATTATTTCTTTGCAGTTAGGTGGCGGGGATCTTCTTGGACTGATCTTCTCTTTCTGGAGCGCCTCCTGACGTCCTTTGTCATCCAGAGGTTTCCCCTCTGTTCCCGAGAGGAGCGATGGCCATGATGTGGAATGACTGCTGTCAGTAACGACTTCAGCACTAGGCTTGGCCTTTCTGAGTCGCTGAAGACAAACGGACATGGCAGGTGCTCCATCCCTGACTTTTGATGTGCTTAAAATCTAGAAGGAATAAGGGGGTGTTTCCTCCTCCTCCTCCCCTTCCTCCTCTTCCTCTTGCCTCCTCCTGTTGCTTCCCCCTCATTGTCCTCCTCCTGTTGCCTCTTGTTGCCAACACCTCCCCTTCCCTCCTCTGCCTCCTTCTCCTCCTCCTCCTGTTGCCTCCTCTGCCTCCTTCTCCTCCCCCTCCCGTTGCCTCCTCTTGCCTTCTCCTCCTCCTCTTTCATCCTGTTTCATCCTAATGCCTCCTGGTGCTTCTTGTTGCCTCCTCCTCCTGTTGCCTTCTGTAGCCTTTTCTTGCTTCCTCTTGCCTCTTCCTGCATCCTCTTGCCTCCTCTTTCTCCTCCTACTTCTCTTCCTCCTGTTGCCTCCTCCTCCTCTTCTCCCTCCTCCTCCTCCTCTTCTCCCTCCTCCTCCTCCTCCTGCTGCCTCATCCTCTTTCTCCTTTTGTTTCCCGTTGGCTCCTTCTCCTCCTCCACCTCCTCCTCTTGGTGCCTGCTGTTGTCTCCTGTTGCCTTCTCCTCCTTTTGCCTCATGTTGCCTCCTTCTCCTCTTTCTTCCTCTTGCCTCCTGTTGCCTCCTGCTCTCTCCTCCTCCTGCTCGTCCTGTAGCCTGTAAAAGACAGTTCTTTGCCATCCGAGGAGGGAGGCAAGGACACTTAGCATAGAATTGCCAGGGGAAATTATTCTTCGATATTTTAGCTATGCGCATAGCCGTGCCCCAGCCTAATGTATGGGGGACCCCGACAGAGAGGAAAGCAGGGTTTACATATGTTACAATCCAGTTCTGGAGGGCAATCAAATCACTCATGTTAAGAGCGTTCCTAAATTTTCCTGTGGCGTGGCACACTCTGAAGGCATATCGCGAGTCTGTGTAGATGCGAACCGATTGATCTGTGCTTGGTTTAGAGGCTTCAGTTAGGGCAAGTAATTGGGCTGCTTGTGCACCTAGGCTGGGCTAACTACCACTTCGTCCCTTGGTAACACTTTGCTTTCTGGAGTAACTGCAAAGCCCGTGAGGCCGTGTCCACTTAGGTAATATGAAGAACCGTCCATGTATAGATTCAAACCAGGGTTTTCAGGAGGGGTGTCTTGGAGGTCTTCTCCTGTTTTTCTGGATTCTTGTATGACTTCTATACAGTCACGGTGTGGAAGTCCTTCATGCGGTAGTGGAGGTAAGGAAGCTGGATTGAGAGCATTGCAACATTTCAAAGGAATGTTGTCCGCTGTTAAGAGTGTTGCTTCATATTTAGGAAGGTGTTGAGGCGACAAAGCTTGATTTATGTGATTTGTCGGGATTGTTTCCACTTCACAGGGTACTTGAACTTCTAGGGGGTGTCCTAGGACTGTATGTTTCACTTTGTCTGTTAAAGCAGCTGCAGCAGCCACGGCCCGCATGCAAGGGATAGGTCCTGACACGACTGGATCTAATTGCAGAGAGTAATATGCTGCAGGCCTTTGTTGCCCCCCCAGGTCTTGTGTCAGTACCCCAGAGGCGGTTCCTTCTCTTTCATGTACGTATAAGGTAAAAGGTTTATCATCATTTGGAGGCCAAGAGCAGGGGCTGTCAAGAAGGCTCGTTTCAGTTTTTCAAAGGCAGCCGTCTGGTCCGCACTCCATTGCAAAGGTTCTGCTTGATCCTGACGTATACTGTTGAGGAGTGGCTTCACTAACTCTCCTAAAGCAGCAACCCATGGTCTACAAAATCCTACGGCTCCTAAAAAGCCTTGTGTCTGTTTGTCGTTTGTGGCCAGGGAGTATTTTGGATTGCTTGGATGTGATCTGGGGATAAAGTTGAGTTCAGTTCCAGGTGCATTGCCTTGACATCCAAGTACAGGCAAGGATAGATTGGGAATCCGGATGAATGGGGATGCTAAAAAACGCTGCGCGTGAATCAATTACGATATAAAATTTAGAATGTGGGGGGATTAAGGTAATACTAGTTGATGGATCGGGCACTATTGGGTGGGGTATTGCTACCCACTCACTGACAGCTCTTAGATCCTGTACGAATCGGTAGACAGGTTTCTGTCTGGACCTCGTTTAGGTTTCTTTAATGGGTAGGATAGGGGTGTTACATGGGGATTGGTATTCTTTTAATATCCCTTGGAGTAAAAACTTTGGCTTAGGGGCAATAACCCTTCAGTGGCTTCATGCGATAATGGGTATGGTTTGAGTGCAGGTGGGGGCCCCTCCTTAGTTTGTGGGATTTTGTTCTTGCGGATTTTAGGAGTCCTACTTCAGTGGGACCCCAGCCCCAAATATGGCCAGGAGTTTTTGCATCTCGTGTGGTAGGGTGAAGTCTCTAGGGCTTTCCTGTAATGGGGCAACTAGGTTAGATAAATTCTTGCTAGGTATCTGGAGCCGCATGCCCTGGAGGGAACAGTTTAAATTTGCCTGCAATTGGCAGAGGAAATGGCTCCCTAATAAATTGGTTGGGTATTTTGCAAGTAGTGTAAAAGAACGTGTAATCGATAGGGGCCCCGCCTGGAGGGGCATCTCTTCTAACAAGGGTACGTGTTGGGGACTTCCTTCAATTCCCAGGATATGTTTTTGTCTCACTGTGTTCGTGTTTTGTGGTCATTTGTCTGGAGTCGAATGCACAGTGCCCGTATCTATGAGGCACAAATAAATTCCCCCCCCCCCCCCGCCCCACCATAAAGGTCAGTGGGAGCTCTGTGGGAGTTTGTGGCTTTATGGTATTTAAAATCATGTGGGCATTATCGATGGTTGCTGCCTAACACGTTCCCAGTAGTTGTCAGTCTTGGCTACAATTGTGTTCTTGTGCGGGTGCAGGGGAATTGAATTTGGAAGTCATGGTTACAGCGGGCATAGCTTGCGGTGTCAGAGGAAGACAGGGCTTAAAGAGGCAATCTTTTTTCCCATGTCCTAAGAGTTGCAGCAGTCGGCTTGGGGAGTTTCAGAGGAAAAATGTCCTCGCAGTTTATGGCGTCCTTGCCCTTGGCCCCTTCCTTTCTCTTGGGAAGAAGGGTCCTGGACCCCTAAGGGCTGCAGCTCGCAAGGAAACTACTTCCTCCAGTTGTTTTTTTTCCTCATTTTTCTTGCTTGTCATCGCAGCCAGTAAAGACAAAAGCAGATACCGTAACTATTTCATCCATTCCTTTCCCTTGCCATCCTGGAGCATGTCTGGAAAAATATTTGCAAATGTTGGGAGCGGCTTGGTCAACAGAAAGTGAAACAATACTGATCGATTTTCAAGGTTATCCCCTCCATACAGTCCCATTTATTGATCTAATGGAGCTTAGGAATCAGATGGGTGCTCTGTTGGCCCTTACTGACATTCCCTCACTTTACTCCAATTTGTTGTTTTTCATCCTGCTCACTCCAGGGGTTCTACAAGCCCATCCCTGCATTGTCTCAAGGTATTCCTCCCTGCTTCTGTACTATGATCCCATCCTGGGTCGGCCATCGGCCGCGGTCTTCTCCCAGCGGCTTCTGCAGCCCAACTTTGATGATGCTCCTGGATTTGTGTACGCTCATCCAGGGCAAACACTGATTCAAATAAATGTTGGACATCTGCCCAAGTGGGATCATATGCTCTGAGGATACCCTGAGTGGTCTGGACTGCCTTTTCTGGGTCACCTCTGAGCCCGACCGTCTGTTGTTGCCCTAACACCAAATCCTTAGGGCTAAAAGGAGCACGAACGGTTCTGAAAGTCAAATGACTGGGAACCTGCCCGGGTCCTGCTTCAGTTTGTTTTGGAGGATCCCTCCAGTGCTCAACACTGTACCTACCCCCATGCTCGGTGCTGTCTCTGTCCCCACGCTCAGAGCCATAACCCCTCCACCACCCTTGGCAGCCTTCCCATGCCAGCGTCAGTGCTGTCTGCATCCCCGTGCTCGGCACTGGCCCCGGTCCCATGCTTGGCCCCACCTCCACGCTCTGCGCGAGCCCTGACCCTCAGCTTGGCGCTGGCCCCACTCGGTGAGGTCCCCAGCCCCATGCTCAGCAGCACCCGTGTCCCATGCTGGCATGGTTTAACCCCGGTAGGCAGCTAAGCCCCACACAGCCGCTCACTCCCTCCCCCCCACAGTGGGATGGGGTAGAGAATCAGAAGGATAAAAATGCAAAACCTCATGGGTTGAGATAAAGACAGTTTAATAAGGAAGACAAACCAAACCAAACCAAGTGATGCAAAAACCCACAAGTGCTCACCACCAGCTGACCGATGCCTAGCCAGTCTGGGAGCAACAAGAGCTGGCCATTTTATTGCTGAGCAGAGCTCATAAGGCGTGGGATATCCCTTTGGTCATTTGGGGTCAGCTGCCCTGGCTGTGTCCCCTCCCAGCGTCTTGTGTACCCCCAGCCTACTCGCTGGTGGGGCTGTGTGAGAAGCAGGAAAGGCCTTGACACCGTGCACACACTGTTGAGCCATAGCTGCAACGTCGGTGTGTCACCGACACTGTTTTCGTCACAAATCCAAAACATGGCACCATACCAGCTACTAGGAAGAAAGTTAACTCTGTCCCATCCAAAACCAGTAGACATGCTCAGCGCTGTCACCAACTCCACACTCAGTCAGGTCCCCATCTCGCTGCTTGGTGCCACCCCTGTCACACGCTTGCAATGTCCCCAAAGCCCGAACTTTTCAAGGTCCCCACCCCTTGCTCGGTGCATCCTGGTCCCCACTCTTAGTGCTGCCCACATGCCCATGCAGCTGGCCCCGTTCCCGTTTCTGTGCTCGCCACTTTAGGCGTGCCTGCCATCGACAAGCTCCCTGTCAACACATGGAAGGCCGGCCGCCTTTGACAGAATCCCGGAATGGTTGAGGTTGGAGGGCGCCTCTGGAGACCATCCAGTGCAAGCGCCTGCTCAAGCAGGGTCCCCTGGAGCAGGCTGCCCAGGCCCTTCTCCAGCCGGGTTGGGCCTGTCTCCAAGGCTGGAGACACCACGGCCTCTCTGGGCGACCTGTGCCAGCACTGCAGCCCCGTCCGGGTGCAAGAGCAGCCGCCCCCCTGACTCGGGTGCCGAGGTGGCCGTGTCACAGAGGGTGGCAGGTAGCCAAAGGCGCCCTTGCCCTTACTGGGGGCACACGCAGATGGGTGGTGGTGATGTCCCAGCAGAAACTGTGACCCGTCGCCAAGGCCTGGATAAAGGGCTGCTGGGCTCCAGGCGTGCGTCAGTGCGACCTGGTGAGGTGAGGAGAGGGCATGGGAGGAAGGGGCTTGGCCGGGGCTGCTGGGGGAGGAGGGGAGCCGGACGCTTTGGGGCTCTGGGGCCTGTGTGGCAAGCTCACCACGTCCCACTGTTCCGTCAGGGTTGGCAGAGGAGCGTTCAGAGGAGAAAGCCCGGCACTGCTGGGGCAGAGGCTCTGCAAGTGCTCGCTGTCAACGTGCACCATGTTTGCAATGAAGCAGCAGGCCCCCAACTCGAGGGAGCAAGGTGAGAGCGAAGCATCCCTCCCCACAGCTCCCGATGGCTGGCAGAGGGGTTGTCGGGGCAGTCTGTGTGCAGCCAGGAGCGGTGGCAGGGGAAGGCAGGAGCTCCCCAACTGCCCCGGGGCAAGGTGCCTCCTCTCCTCAGCAAGCGGGGCCCAGGCTGGGCTGGGGGCACCTGTTGGGGCACCTGTGCCTGCCATGCTCCCTTCTTCTCCAAAGGCCCCAGCCCTGCCCTTCAGCCAGCCAGGCAGGGACAGAGCAGGTCTTTGGGGGCGATCCCGCAGGGACACTTCCCCCAGCCCCGCAGAGGTGCTCATTCCCAGCAGCATTTGCTCTCTCCCCTGCAGCATGCATGCTGTGTCTCCAGGCAGAGGCTGACCCGCATATCTGTGGGTGCAAAAGTGCGAAGAAAGGGCTCTGTGTCCACACCTATTGCCTGGTGAGTTCTCCCGGGGCTCCCTCCAGCTGTCTGCCAGGGATGGTCCCTTCCTTGGTGACCTGAGGAGCTCCTGGCCTTCTCTGCTCTGCAGTTTCTTGCCAGTGGGCTTTTTCCGCAAGAGAGCAGGAATGGGTTTCTCATTGAGGACACCAGGCGCGTAATCCAGGAGGCAGCCCAGAAGGTGAGGACCTGGAAAGAGCAGGGAGGTTTGCACCAGGAGAGGCTTGTGGGAGCTCCTCCTGGACCCAAGAAAGAAAGCCCAGCCCTTCCCCCAGCTCTGGGACAAACGCCTGCTCCCAGCAGCTCCACAGAGGCTCCGGCACAGGCAAGCGCCTCATGCGCCGGACGGATCTGTGGGCTGTGAGCCAGCAGTGCCCACAGCCTGCGCCCTGCCCGGAGGCGTGGGGCCGGCCACACAGGCCCTGAGGCTGCCGCTGAGGGGACTGCTGTGCTCTTTGCAGCGCTGCTTCGTTTGCGGCGAGACGGGTGCTGCCATCAACTGCCAGGAGAAGGGGTGCGACTGCAGCTTCCATCTGCCCTGCGCCTCAGAAGGTGAATGTGTCACCCAGTTCTTTGGGCTGTACAGGTAAGGGCTGCCGGCCCTCGTGCAGGAGCCTCCTCATCTCCAAGTCCCCTCCTGCCAGCAAGCGAGGAACCCACAGGGACACTTCCCAGCAGCCTGCCACAGCCAGAGCCAGAGCCCGGACAGGGTCTGCGGCGCCTTCAGCGCTCCTCTGCCCTCCTCGCCGTCGCCAGGGAAGGCCTCAGCACTTGTCACTTCACCTTGCCCACCCCTTCCATCTTCCCCCCAGGTCCTTCTGCTGGGAGCACCGCCCAGAGCAGGCAGTGCAGGCCAGTCCACAGCTGAACAGCACCTGCATCATCTGCCTGGACCTGGTGGAGGACAAAAAGTCCTACCGCACCATGGTGTGCCCAGCATGCCAACGCGCCTGGTTCCACCGGAGCTGCATCCAGAAACAGGCTGTCCACGCTGGCGTCTGCTTCCGCTGCTTGCGTTGCCAAAACAAAGATCAGTTTGTGATGGAAATGCTCACCATGGGGATTCGAATCTCCAAGAGGTTGGTTTTTCTCTTCCCAACTCACAAGACGTCAGGCGCGAGCGCGGTGCCAGGCCAGGGACTGCCCCGGCAAGCCTGGCCTTCTGCTGTGCCCTGACTCTTGTCCTCTGCTTCATGGAGGAGCTGGAAGCGGGGTGGGGGCGGAAGAGCAGGGACAGCCTGGATCTGCCCGGTGCTGGGGCAGCAGGGGCTCAACACTTTCCCTTCCCTCTGCAGCAGACAAGCATCACGGGAGAGAGACCAGGCCTTCGGACTGGTGTACCAGAGGCGCGTCGGCTGCAATGCCAGCAAGTGCCTTTGTCCGGGAGGCAGGGAGCAGGCAGAGGAAGAGGGGTAAGTTGCCAAAGCAGAAGTCTAGGGCTCTGCATGGGATCTCTGTCTCCCCACGTGCTTGGGGAGGAAGGAATAAGAAGAAGGGTTCTGCCGGGCAATCCCTTGCTTGCGTCACTTTGTCCTCCCAAGCAGCAACCCGTTTGCCTCCCCAGGTCCTGGCAACTGCTCCTGTGCAGCTCCTGCGCTGCCAAAGGCATCCACCAACGCTGCTCCTACTTGGGGAACAGCGCAACCACTTGGGAGTGCGACTGCTGTGCTGGCCTGGCCACTGGTAAGAGGCAAAGCATCCGGGTGCCCCTGCGCTGGGGCCAGAGGCCAGGCTAGGCCTGGTAGCAGGGGCTTCGGGTGGGCTTGGCTTCAGGAGGGCTGTGGGCACCACAATGGCCTCTCCGGCCCAGGGGCTGGGTGGCCGTGCTGCTGACCTTCCTGCCTCCCCTCACAGCCTCCAGTGACAATTCAGAGCTGGCAAGCCCCAGCGCTGCCATCCAGGTGGCACTGGGGCTGTCCCATGGCTCCCTGGTGCCTGAGAGCAGCAGGCCCAGCACCATCACCCAGGCACCACTGAGGCCATCCCGCAGCTCCCCAGTGCCTGAAAGAAGCAGTCACTACAGCGAGCCTGGGCCAGACCAGATGACACACCGCGCACGATTACAACAGCGGGTGCAAAAACCATACAGCAGGCCTGGAAGAAGCTGCGGGACCAGCTGTGTGCCAGCCCCAAGTGCTGAAAGCAGCACCTTGGGCACTGCCAGCCAGCTGGCATTGGGACCACCCTGCGGCTCCCCAGCACTTGAAAGCAGCAGCCCCAGCCCTGCCAGCCAGGTGGCACTGGGCCTGTTCCAAGGGTCCCCCGCACCTGCAAGAAGCAGCTCCAGCCCCAGCATCCAGGCACTGCTGGGGCCATCCCGCAGCTCCCCAGTGCCTGAAAGAAGCAGCCGCTCCAGCCAGCCTGGGCCAGACCGGATCCGACACCGCTCACGGTTACAACGTCGGGCGCAAAAGCCATACAGCTGGCCTAGAAAAGACCGCGGGACCAGCCGCGTGCCAGCCCCAAGTGCTGAGCCCAGCAGCCCCAGCACTGCCTGGCAGATGACACTGGGGCTGTTCCTTGGCGCTCTGGCGCTCACGAGGAGCAGCTCCAACTCCAACACACAAGCGGCATCGGGGCTGTCCCGTGGCGCTCTGGCACTCAAGAGCAGCAGCCGCTCCAGCCAGCCTGGGCCAGACCGGATCCGACACCGCTCACGGTTACAACGTCGGGCACAAAAACCATACAGCTGTCCTGGAAGACGCTGCTGACCAGTCATGCGCCAGCCCCAAGTGCTGGCTCCCATCCCCCAGCACAATAAAGCTGGCTGCTCATCTCATCTGCACTGGGAGATCCCACACTCGTTTGTCGGTCATCCTCCTCTGCCTTTCTTGAAGGGCAGCATTAGGGGACGGGACTGGGGGGGTTGTCTTCTCCCTCAGGGTTGGCAGCGCCTTCCCCAGGCCTTCCTCCCTAGGCGTGGCCTAGGATGATCCACAAGGATCATCGAGTCCAACTCCTGTCCCTGCAGAGGACAAGCCCCAAATTCACACCATATGACTGAGGGTGTTGTCCAATTGCTTCTTGAATGTTGTCAGGCTTGGTGCCATGACGACCTCCCAGGGGTGCTTGTTTGAATGCTCCACCACCCTTTGGGTGAAGAACCTTTTCCTAATGTCCAACCTAAACCTCCCCTGGCAGATCTTCCAGCCGTTCCCTCGGGCCCTATCATTGGTCATCAGGGAGAAGAGATCAGCGCCTGCCCCTCCTCCTTCCCTCGTGAGGAAGCTGTAGACCGCAATGAGGTCTCCCCTCAGTCTCCTCTTCTCCAGGCTGAACAGACCAAGTGACTTCCCTTCACCATCTTCGTGGCTCTCCTCTGAACACTCTCTAGTAGCTTTGTATCCTTTTTGTACTGTGGTGCCCAAAACTGCAGACAGGACTCGTGATGAGGCCGCACCAGTGCAGAGTAGAGCGGGACGATCACCTCCCTCGACCAGCTGGCCATACAGTGCTTGATGCACCCCAGGGCACGGTTGGCCCTCCTGGCTGCCAGGGCACACTGTTGGCTCGTGTTCAACTTGCCGCCGACCAGAACCCCCAGACCCCTCTCCGTGGGGCTGCTCTCCAGCCTCTCGTTCCCCAGTCTGTAGGTATACCCAGGGTTGCCATGTCCCAGGTGCAAAATCTGGCACTTGCCCTTGTTAAACTTCATACGGTTGGTGGTTGCCCAGCTCTCCCTTTGTCCAGATCTCTCTGCAGGGCCTCTCTGCCCCCGAGAGTGTCAACGGCTCCTCCCAGTTTTGTGGCGTCGGCAAACTTCGGTAACAAACCTTCCAGTCCTGCGTCCAAGTCCTTTATGAAGATATTGAAGAGCACTGGCCCCAAGATGGATCCCTGCGGAACCCCGCTAGTGACTGGTCACCAGCCCGATGTAACCCCATTTACTGTAACCCTTTGAGCCCGACCCATCAGCCAATTGCTCACCCATTGCATTATGTGTTTATCCAGCTGGATGCTGGACATTTTGTCCAGGAGGATACTGTGAGAGACGGTATCGAAGGCTTTACTGAAGTCCAAAAAGATTACATCGACTGGCTTCCCTTGGTCAGCTAGGTGGGTAATTTTGTCATAGAAGGAAATCAAGTTGGTCAAGCAGGACTTTCCCCTCGTGAAGCCGTGCTGGCTGGGACCAATGACTGCGCTGTCTTTCAGGTGCTTTCAATAACTCCCAGAATAATCTTCTCCATAATTTTGCCAGGCACAGAGGTGAGACTGACAGGCCTGTAGTTACCAGGGTCATCCCTGTTGCCCTTCTGGAAGATTGGGACAACCTTTGCCAGCTTCCCGTCAACTGGGACCTCCCCAGATTCCCAAGAGCACTGAAAAATCATGGAGAGAGGTCTCGCTGTGACATCAGCCAGCTCTTTAAGTACCCTCGGATGAATCCCATCAGGCCCCATTGACTTCTAAGGATCCAGCTGGAGCAGCAAATCCCGCACAAGTTCGGGGTTGGTTGGGAGTTTGTCCTTCTCGCAGTCATGGTTCTCTAGCCCAGAGACCCAGAGGGTCTCTCTGGACCCCCAGAGCCCTTCATCGGTGTTGAAGACCGAGATGTAGCGAAGTCTGCTTGTTGTGGGAGTGTTTAGGCCAGATCCCTTGCAAGCCCAAAAGCAGTGTTTTACACTGAAAGCAGTGTTTTACACTGAACTGCCTCAGGATTAGCCTGGGTTGATGAGTTTTGCTGCGCTCTGCCTCGGCGGGTGTCACAGCTGCGCCTCACACCCCGCGTGTCAGTCCCTGGGGCAGCGGGCCACCGCGGCGCTCCCACTCCAGGGCAGCTCTCAAGAGAAGCCCCACAGTGCGCAACCAGCGTTCCCCATGCTGACACCACTTGGCCTCAGCGTGGCCCCTCGGCACCTGCCTGCGCTAGGAAACACAGAACCAGCGTCGGAGAGGGCTGTTCGCGGCCGTGCCGGCTGCCCCAGCGCTGTGGAGAGCCGGCCACGACGCCCAGACAGGGCCATGAGGTGAGGGGCCTGCGCTGCACAGGACCCCGCCAGGGGGTCAGGATGGGACAGTCTCAGTCTCCCTCCCCTCCAGGATCTCTGCCATCCCGAGGGGACCTGTGGGGGCGCGGTGTGCTGGGGGTGGTGCTTGCGGGAGGGGCGGTGCTTGCGGGAGGGGCGGTGCCCTGGGGTGTGGCCACGGTGGGGAGGCCAGGCAGTGAGGTCACAGAGCCCCGCTGTGCCACACTGTGATGTGCAGTGCTGTGCCACAGGCACTGCTCCAGCAGTGCCAGCAGCAGCAGCGGCAGCAGCAGCAGCAGCAGCAGCAACAGCAGCAGCGGCATGGTGCAGGCGCAGGGGGCCGTGGCCCCTGCCCGCCTCCTCCTTCTCCTCCTGCTGGTCCTGCGAGCCTGGGATGTTGGTGCTGCTCCGTGGCGAGCGCGGGGATTAGGTAGGCGGGCAGGCGAAGGCCAGCACCCACCCCACCTTGTGGTGACAGCGGGGCTGGGGTCATGGTGGGGCGGGGCTGGGCCGGGTGAGCCGTAGCCAGCTCCACGGGCAGCGGGAGGCAGACGCCCTGCGGGAAGGCGCAGGGGGCTGTGGCCACTCCAGGGGCATTTTCCAGGTGAACGATGGGGCCAGGAGCGGTGTCGCAGGGCGAGAAACCGCTCCTGGAGCCGGCCCTGTGCTGCCCTGCCCTGGGGCAGCCTTCCCCCAGCCTGCGCATCCCACAGGAGCGCTTCTCCAGGCTGGTCACAGCTGTGCCTGGCGCCGTGGCTCTGCTGCTCACTGGCTGGGTCCTGGCTTTCAGCCTCAGGGACGTCCATCCTTGGGAGGTGTCCACTCAGGAAAACAGGGGCATTCCTGCTCTAGCCCTGCAGTGCTCTCCTTGGGTGAACCCAGGTCCCCCTGCCCACAGCCTGGGGAACAGACGGGGCAGCGTTGGTGCAGCCTTTCCCTGGCCAGCAGGCTCTTCTCCACGAGACATGTGAATGATCAATTTTTTCCTCCAGTGCTTTGGTGTGGGCCCCCTTTGTGCACCGTAGAGATCTCCCAGTAAGAAATCCCCGAGGGGCCATGTGTTTGTCCTTCAGGTCCTTGAGGGGTGTTGCACATGGCCTGGAAACGGTATTTGGAGAGCTGCCAGGTGCCAGCCAACAGGCCACACAGGCCCCTCTGCAGCTTTGGAAATCTCCACCCACATCTGGGTCCCACATCATTCCCTGACCCCCTGCAGTCACTGCAGGTCACGGAGAAAGAAGCAGATCCCAACATCTAATGGAAACGTGCTTGGTTACAGCTGTGCCCGTAGGCGATGGCCACCCGACTTCTCAGCTGAATCTTGTCTGGGAGCCTCAGGGCGATCCCACAGGTATGGCACTTGGCTGAACGAGCAGGTAGGTTTTCATAGTCTCTTTGTGTGAAATTTTACTTACTATTTTCTTGGCCGATGCTCAGACATGCAGAAGAGCAGAGAGGGAACGGGTCGGGCTCAGCGACGGTCTGACGGGGCGCTCTGCCTTGCAAAGCGTTCTGTCCCAGCCTCTCCAACCCTGCGCTGCTTGCAGCACCTGCTGCAAAGCCAGCGGGCTTGTTGGGCTTGAGTTTAGAGCTGGCGTGAGCTCCCGGGAGTCCTTTCTCCCAACAGCTCCGTGCATGCTTTGCTTTAGACCGGCATGGTCCAGGCACCCAGTAACTGCCTGCATGATGCTCCTGAGTGGAGCTGAAGGGCAAGTGGCATGGAGCAATCCCGCGTTTGAACTGCGTTCCCTGCCGTTCAGATGTGAAGAAGTATATTGAAAGAGTTCATGGGAGCTTCTCTGTTCTGTTTGTTTACAGATGTGGCTGGAGACGATGGATATCCAGCTTCCCGGCCGGATTCCAGGGCTGACGCGCAGGGCGATCGCATGGGTACGTCATGGCTTTTTAATTCCTTTGAGAGCTGCCAGCTCAAAGCCCAAGTGTGAGCGAGGCATCTCTTGCGGGTGTGAGAATAGAGAGCTGCATCGTGTGTGCCATGTCGTTCTGGGATCCCCTTCTCTGTTCTGCTATTCAGTAACGGCGGTGAATATCCCGATGTATGATGGAAACTTCTCGTGGGTGTTTGGTTGCAGGTGTGGGTACAGGGAGGGCTTTTGCAGCTTCTCGGCTGGATCCTGCGCTGGAGCTCACCTGGCATGCCAGGGGTGAGTAGTGAGTCTTGAGCGACTTCACAGGCTAAGCACTCGTTTTCGGTCTTTTATTTGTGAGAAATGTAACTTGATGCTTTCCGTTAAGGTCCTCAAAGAGCAAAGTATAAAGCTGACCGAGGAAAATCTTCCCAGCGGTCATCAGAAGTGCTAAAGGACATCCTGAAGGACTTGGACAAAGCAGCCCGTGGTGGGTATATATCACTCTGAAGCAGAGGACTTGGGCAGCTGAGGTTTGAGATGCGGGTCTGGACAAGCCGTAGCCTACACAGCAGGAAGGGATCGATCAGAGCCTCACGGCGGTGCCACTCAGTTTCAGGCCTTGCAGGCGCTGGCAAGCTGCAGAGATGGTCCAGAGTCTCTGCTGCCAGTTGTGGTTCAAGCTGAGTCCCAGGGACAGCTGCTGCCCCAGTTCTCCCATTCCTAGTCAGCTCTTCTGGGCAGCCGTTGGCATCCAGCTGGCAGGAACTGGCGGTGCTCCCACCTGGAGTGTGTGAGGGAGTGGCCGAGGAGCTGATTGCTGAGACGCCGTGAGAGGGCCAGCACCCCGCCAGTCGCCAGAGGGGAGAGTGCCCTTGGGCAGCGGAGGGGCTGCGCAGGCAGCTTGGGGTCCCTGAGCCCGGCAGACTTTGCCTGGGCTGCAGGCATCCCCTGGCCAGGATGGGAGCCCCCTGGCTTCACCGCCTGGTCCAGCCCCGTTGTTCTCCTTGATGGCTGAGGACTCTCGGTGACACCTTGGGGTCAGGGACAGGTGAAAGCTGGACACCCAGCTTGAGGCTGGACACCCAACGTGAAGGCAGCTAAAATGAAGGGCTGGCAATTCGGTCGCGGGTGGTTGAGCTCTCTGTTTCTAGTTTTGCTTTAGATAACTCGGGTGTGGTTTTCCTCTTGTTTTGGGGGACTGTGGGCTCTTCACCGCCACTTGTGAAAGCGCCCAGAATACGGTTGCCAGAGCTTGCGGATCAGTCCACCGTGTGCATCTGTTACCCTTCCCGTGTAATGGAGTTGGCATGATGGGAAGTGCTTCTCAGAAGGGCTTATTCCCCAGCTGAACTGGCTACAGCGTCTTCCTGTCCTCTCTGAAGGAAGTCCTTTACCCTCCCCTACAGTTTGCCAAAAATGCACTAAATGGAACGTGAACAAGATCACGTGCAATCTCCTAGTCTCTCAGCGGGTCAGGATTTGCTGTCTGCTGGTAAACTGGAAAGTGTCTAGCGCTTACATTTTTCGCCAGGAATGGCACGGTGTTTGCACCCGGTGCACCCGGTGCACCCGGAAAGGCCCAGGCTTTGTTTCAAAGCGTTAGTCATGTATTTTGAGAAGTAGGGCCTCCCGAAGGCAGCGTGTTCGTGATGAGGAGTGGCTACTTCTGATTAAACTGACCCACCTTCTTTCTCAAGAGATGGATGGTGAGAGTGTGGCGCAGGAGGTGCTTCAGGAAGGAGGCAGTCACGCAGCGCCAGTCTCTGATGAAAAAGCGGGGGCAATTCAATCAAGAGGCGTGCCAGGTAATCGCTGTCCTTTGGTCATCCCGTGTCCGGAATGAAAATCAGTGTGTGCCTGCAGGCTCTTCCCCTGGTGCCCAGCACTGCCCATGGTGTCAGCAGCCAAACTATTAGTACAGAGCAAGAGTTGTAAAAGGCGCCAGGAACGGCTGTCTGAGGATGCCTGTCACCCCTGGGGTGTGGAGGTTATTGCTATCCGCGTGCCAGAGAGACACCCCCTCGTAACCCTCTGTGGATGCAGGGAGGTGCTCACCGCCCACTACACCCAGCTCACAGGAATTTCAGAACTTTGCCACTTTGGGAACGAGGCCGTGTGAACCCTGCTCAGCAGGTGATGGGAAATATGACTCTCAATCGAACGGACCTCCCGCAGTCCCTGCATCCCAGAGCTTGCCATGAGTCCCCCTAGGCACAAGAGAGGAGGATCCCTGCTGTGAACTGAGGTCCAAAGGGATGCACTGACAGATCGGGCACGGCTTGGAGGGAACCTGCACCGTCCTTCTGCACCCTCTGTGCCTGAGCCATGCTGAGGCTTTCCCGTTCTCGGATTCTTGGCAGTGCTGTCCAACCGCGGGGAAGCCCACCACGCTGGCGGAGAGGAAGTTTTTCAAAAGGATCCAGGTACTGAGCAGTCTTGCAGGGGTCCCTAAGTGGGAGAGAAGTCCTGAGAAGTGGGGGCATGCAAGCGGTGCCCATGCTGGAGAAAAGGCAAAGAGGGAGAGCGAGGTTCAGGTGTCTCCCGAGAGGGCCTGACTCCGTCCCCTCGGGGTGTGGGTCCTTCCTCCTGGGGAGGGAGAGCTGGGGGTGGCACTCCCTGACGCAGGGATGGTTTTGGTCCGTCTCACTCGAAGGGGCAATTGGCCAAACAGCTGCGCTCGCCCACGTGCTCTCCATCTGCCCTTGTGAGTTCTGTTCAGTGGGACAACTTGTCCCAAAGGGTCGGAAGGAGCCTGCAGGCGGCAGCACTAGCAAGCCTTGGAAAGCGAAGGTGGGCGAGCGCAAAAGAAATTGTGCGCAAACGTGAAAGCTCACCAAGAAGGGGGAGCAAACCCATGGCCCTGGGAAAACTGGATTACGGCCATCGCAGAGTGTAAGCAAAGCTGAGAGGAGAAAGAGAGGCTTCGGAGCGCATGGATTTGCCAGGGCTTTGGGAGTTTCCTTTGCTTCTCCTAGAAAGCAAGGAAACGTTGCAGCCCCAGGATGTTCAGTGGTTCAGAGATGCTAACCAAGTGTGAAAGGACATTTCCTGGCAATGCCAGAGCTCCTGTGAGGTTACCGGTAGCGTGCAGGGGGCACTAACATATGGAATTGTTCCTCCAGGTGTGGCTGGCAAGAGAAGCACAAATGCTGCAGATGCTAAAGATTTCCAGCAGTACTGCATAGAAGGGGCCGTGGCAATCTTGGGCTCTGTGCTGTTTGGGATGGTGTTGTGTTGTGTGATCTGTCTGTGGAGGAAGAGAAAACAGTGAGTTGTTGAGGGTGGGGTGGAGGGGCCAAAGTTCTGTATTAGATGGCTGCTCTTAGCCATGAAGCGTTTAGAGGTAGGGTATTCTGGAGTGCCGAGTTAGTTACTGGCCAAGCTCTACGGAGATTTCAGCTGTAAGCTGTTTTATCTGGCCTCTCGATTCACGGGCACTCTGTTCTGAAACCCGTTCTTAGTGTTGCAAGTATTAGTTAAAAGTGACCCTGCCTCGACAAGAGCAGACCCAGCAACAGACGTAGGCAGAGCAAGGTCAGGAAGAAAAGCAAGGAGGGATGACGTTGCCATGGGAAGTGTGAAGCGCACTAGTGACATCTGCCTACCAGCAGAAATCACCCTCTTAGGTGATGCCACAAATCCCCAGTGTTCACCTCGGCCAAGGTGTCCCAGCACCTCAGAGCGTGGTGACGAACCTTCCCAGCTCTCGGCCTTGCTTTGCAGAGAGACAGTCTCTCCCATCTGCACCCGAACACTGCCAGCGTGCGTGCCACCGCTCCCACGTGCAGCCAGGCACCCGCACCCCACGGTGCGCCCGGCGCTGCCCCACACCCTCGCACCCGCCCGGCACCGCAGCCGTGGTGGGGCCTCAGCAGCCTCTTCTCTCCGCAGGCGCCTCTCCGCAGCTTCAGGAGCCCGGCCCGACACCATCAGCTGCCCCTCGCGCTCGCAAAGCCAGACCACCCGCCCCAGCACCTCTGAGGACTGGACCCGACACCAGCAGCCATCACCTGTGCCTGGAAAGCCAGCCCGCCTGCCACAGAGCACCGCGGGGGGACGGGCTCGCCCGCCTGCACCCCGGCCTTCATGGCTGTCTCACTCAGCCAGCCAGCTGTCGCGGGACCAGCCCAGCACCCTCCAGCCCCCAGAGGAACGGAAGCCACCCCCCCGCCCACCAAGCCCATTGCGCCAGCCCTCCTCCGAGGGCCTGAGGCAGCCCCGCCAGGATATGGGGTTTGGGTGGGACGACAGCCTCCCGACTGACAGCTTCAGGGGTCGACGATTATTTTCAGAATAATAGCAATAAATACAGATCAGTAGCACGATTGTTTGGGTCATAACGAGAGCAAACCCAGGAATTAAGCAATTCTGGGCCGAACTTCCTATCGGGGCACGCAGGGACGTGGATGGCCGTGGTGTCAGCAGGCAGGGAGCTGGGCATGGATCCCGCCGTTGGCCTGGGGGAACCCAGCTTCCGTAGTGGGACCGGCCTGCTAAATTGTGAGCCACAGAGGCACCGATGGGGCTTGTTAACAGGCCATCAGCCCCACCTCTACTCCCTGGGCCAGCTCTGTCCTGGGACAGGGATTTCTCCACAGCAAAGCTGGCAGGGCTGAAAGCTGTTGCTGGTCCTCAAGTATCCTTGGAACCCCATTCACAGCCCCACAAACATGGTGGCTCTGTGCTTGCCTAGACCCCTAAAGGTCCCAACACTCTCTTTCTCCCTGTACTGTCCCACTCGGTGAGACACGGGGAGGTTGTTTCAAAATCTCTGTGCGGCAGCGAGGAGTAACGACAATTACCCAAAGGTTCACTCAGGCAAGGCGAGCGGTTAAGACATTTTGCAGTGTCTCTGCGGCCGTATGCTGCACCAAGGCACGGACACGGGGCAGCCCCCACCTCAGGTAGCGCACTCTGCCAGCCAGCAGAACAGAGATCTGCAAGAGCTGCTGAGCTGCTGGTGGGGCTGGGGGCAGAGTGAAGGGCAAAGGAGGTGCGGGCTCATGGCTGTAGGCTATGGGCCTACAGGGCTACCCCAGGGCTGCCCCAGCTCCTTTACGCTGAGGCTCTGGGTGGGCAGAGCTTGGATCTGGGGGATGCATGACCAGTATTCCTCCGACTGCATCTCCCTTCCCACCGCTCTCCCCACCCCGGGCTGGGGAACAAGCTGGCTCTCCACCCCTTGCAGGTGTTGCACCCCTCTGCACAGATCAAGCTCGCTGGCCTGACGCAGGCCTCTGTGAGCAGGGCTTCGATCCTGCTCTTAGGGAGCTGCCTGAAACATCTGGGGGTCTCTTGGGCACAGCCTTTGAGGCACATGGATTTGGGCTCATCAAAGCCCTGGCCTCCGACAGCTGCAGGGATAGCTGGGAAGCCCGTAGGGACTCGCGTGTTCTCTGGCTGCAGGCTGCTGCCCAGCCCTGCTGGAGCAAGTAGGGCAGGTCTGGGACACGTCCGTGCCAGCTTCTCCGGCCCTGCTTGCGCTGGGTCTGCAGGGACCCTTCCTCTGGGTGCCAGGGCAGAAGGTGCTAGGGCAGAAGCAGGCCCCTGGCTGGTACAGCTGCTTGTGATGTCACTGGGGGCTAAGTAGCTCATTGGGTATGAATGGACACCTGGCTTTTGCTGGTGCTTGTGATGTCAGTGGTGGCTCTGCAGCTAGCAAAGCAGGAGCGTGCAGCTGGCTTGTGCAGCTTTTTGTGATGTCACTGGTGGCTCTGTAGCTATTAGGGCAGGAGCTGGCCCCTGGCTTGTGCCGGTGCTTGTGATGTCATGTTCCCAAGTAGTTGGTAGGGCAAGAGAAAGTCCTTGGTTTGTGCAGCCTCTTATGGTGTCACTGGTGGCTGAGTAGGTGCTAGGCCAGGAGTATGCAGCTGGTGTGTGCAGCTGCTTGTGATGTCACTGGTTGCTGAGTAGCTCTTAGGGCAGGAGTAGGCACCTGGCTTTTGCAGGTGCTTATGACGTAAGGGATGGCTGACGAGGTGATATGACAGAAGCACGCCCCTGATTTATTCAGGTTCCTGGAAGGCCGCTCTTGGCTGAGTAGCCAATAGGTGCGGGGCAGGACCCTGGGATGTGCAGGTGCTTGTGATGTCATAGGTGGCTGAGTAGGTGCTAGGGCAGGAGTAGGCCCCTGGGATGTGCAGGTGCTTGTGTAGTCATAGGCACCTGAGTAGATGATAGGGCGGGAGCAGGACCTTGCTTGTACAGCTGCTTGCGATGTCACTGGTGGCTCTGCAGCTAGCAAAGCAGGAGTATGCAGCTGGCTCGTGGAGCTTCTTGTAATGTCACTGATGGCTGAGCAGCTGATAGGCCAGGAGTATGCAGCTGGCTTGTGCACATGCTTGTGAGGTCGCTGTTGGCTGAGTAGCTCTTAGCGCAGGAGCAGGTGCCAGGCTGGTGCTGGTGCTTGTGTTGCCAGGGGTGTATAGGAGTGGGCGATAGGTTAGAAGGAGGCACTTGGCTTCTTCATGTGCTTGGAGGTCACACGTGCCTTTCTATGAGATAAGGACGGAGCAGGCTCGTGGCTTGTGCAGTTGCTTGTGACGTCACGTGTAGCTGAGTAGCTTTTAAGGCTGCAGCTGGCCCCTGGCTTGTGCAGGTGCCAGTGATGTCATGTTCGCAAGTAGTTGGTAGGGCAGGAGAAAGTCCCTGGTTTGTGCAGCTGCTTGTGATGTCACTGGGGGCTCTGTAGCTCTTAGGGCAGGAGCATGCAGCTGGGCTGCGCAGGGTTTTGTGATGTCATAGGTGGCTGAGGACGTGATAGGGCTGGAGCAGGAACCTTCTAGGTGCAGGTGCATGTGATGTCACTGATGACCGATCAGGTGGTGGAGCAGAAGCAGGCCCCTGGCTTGCCAAGGTGATTTTGAGGTAACTGTTGCCTGAGTATGGGATTGGCTTACTTAACTCCCCCAGCCGCAGTAGGCAGGCTCTGCAGTAGCCTACTGCGCCTGAAAATCCTCGCGGTTGTTTCTTTGGTATTTCTACAATAGCCTGGACCCGTTGTGGGTCTACTAATCTTTGTCCCTCTTTAATATGAATCCTAAATATTTTACTTCCTGCTGACACAGCTGAAGCTTCGAAAGAGATGCACGGTGACCTTTTTTTGCTAAAGCCGTGCAGAGACAAATAGTATCTTTCCAGCAATCTTCATGTCTCTCACTAGCAAGCAACAATTCATCTGCATAGTGTACAAGTATAGAACCTCCAGGTAACAGAATATCTTTCAACTCATCTTTAGGGAAACGGGAGAATATCGTAGGAGACCCAGTGAGCCCTTGGGGCAAGCGGGTCCGCGTTAGTTGCTGGCCTTCCCACGTAAATGTGAACGGATGCTGGCTGTCTTCTGCTACACTAAAAAATGCAGGTGTTAAATTGGTAACAGTAGAGTATTTTGCCCAAGGTGGAATTGGTCATAACCTTGTTGATGGGTCTGGAACCACCGGATGAGGTACAATCACATGCTGATGTATTGCTCCGAGATCCTGTACAAACTGGTATTCTGCATTTCCTTCCATGTCTAACCTATTTCTGCTGACAGGTAAATCTGGGGTATTATACAGGGAATTACATGATCGTAAACCCCCTTTTTTCACTTACTGGTTGATTTGTTTCTGAATGCTTTTTTCTGCTTGCCTGGGAATTTGATGCTGCTTGACTGCTTTTAGCTCTGTATCATATAGCTCACCTAATAGCAGTGTGCTAGAAAGAACACACATTCTCTCTTAGTGCTGTATCATCAATGTCAACAATGTTTCCTCAAATATTCTGCAGTTTGTGGAGTTTGCATTCCTGTCATCCTGCAAAAAAAATGACATTGCAATAGTTACTTAGATTTCTCATCAGAAAACGCACTTTAATACAGACTTAATCGACATTTTTATTCTATACAGTTCTGTGTAATGAAATGTCACCAAACTGTTGGGATATTGACACCTTAGGAGAGGAGAATGTAGCATGGCGAGTGGACATGGCACCTATAACTTAAAGATTATTAATTTTTTAGGTTTTCCTGTAGCAATGTCTACTTGATTAGAGTGGGATGCTTTCTTCTTTCAATCTTCAGGTCCTGAAGAAGGCTTCTGTATGATGTGCACGATGGAAACTCACATTAATTTTATATTTTTCAATTTTTAATTTTTCAAAGAATTATTTGATGCATAGAAGTTATTTTGATACTTTAAAGAAGAAAGGTTTTAGAAATATGAGGTTTCTTTCATTTTATTTGAGGTAAATATAACCTTCCTATTTATTAGGAACAGGAAAACATTTCAGTTTTGTCAGCCAGGAGGACGCCCATGAATTCTTATGCTTCACTTTGCAGAAAGCTTGCTTGAATGGAAGCATCAAGTAAGCATGCACAACTTAACTTTTAAATGTTCTCTAGTCCCTCTTACTCCTTTATTTACTATCATAAATTAACAGCTATGCCCTTGGTTTTCATAAAAAGAAAAACTCTTTGAAGGGTTACCTCTGTGCCTTAAATCTTCTGAGGGCTGATGATCATTTATGTCCGCATTAGACAGACCTTCTCAAGCCACAACACTGATTCATCACCTATTTGGAGGATGTCTAAGATCCCGAGGCACTTTTTAAAAATCTTACTCTCCTTTGAACTGGCCTGTGTCTTTTTGTCTGTCTGTAGTAAAGGAGTTTGTAGTTTGATTAAAGTAAGAGGTATTCAGAATTGAAATTTGCACGGTTAGTCTCCTTCACATATTGTTAAGCATTTGTATTTTGATTCCAGCAAAGTGCTTGAACTGCAAAGCCGTTTCCGATACATATGAGCCATTCCTGGATATTACTTTGGATCTAAAGGGAAGATGTTTTGTGAATATGGGTCGCGATGCGTAAACACTTGTACAGCTTTCTAAAATAAACTCATTTTACTTAAACCCATATACTGTTAAAAGAAAAGAATTTGGTGGTGGATGGGAGCGGCTTGGACTTTGTTCTTCTATGGAAGCCACGTAAACGGTCTCGATGTTTTCCATTCAAAGCTTAGAAAAGAATACATTTGTTTCTAAGAGAGTAATCTTGGTGTTTCTCTTTGAGTCACTGGAAATATATTCTACAAATTGTGGCCGGTAGCTCACAGTAGAGTTTTATTCCTAGTATTGTCTATGCTGGGGCTCGACAGCCTTGTAAAATATCCTGAAGATTTGGATCACCAGCAGAGATACAGAAGTCATTATCCCACTCCACTCAGCGCTTGTCAGGCCGCACCTGGAATACTGTGCACAGTTCTGGTCCCCGTTATACAAAAACGATGTGGACAGGCTGGAGGGGGTCCAGAGAAGGGCCACCAAGATGATGCAGGGTCTGGGCAGCCTGCCGTAGGAGGATAGGCTGAGAGAGCTGGGCTTGTTCAGCCTTGAGAAAAGGAGGCTTCGAGGTGATCTCATCCCCATGTACCACTACTTAAAGGGGAGCTACAAAGAAGATGGAGACTCCCTTTTTACAAGGAGGCACTTGCTGAGGACAAGGGGCATGGCAACTGTAGTGAGGGCAGCACTGTTTGCCTATAAAGAATCCAGACAGGTTCCTTCCAACTGTCGTTGCGAGGTTCAGTCAGATTCTGAGACCACTTCTACCAAAGAAGAAGTTGCTGAAAGTACTGTAACAAAAGCTAATAACACGCATCCCAATATCAAGGGTCAGCACAAGGTCAGGAAAAAGCCTTGGACGCTGAAGATGAATTCCTTGGGCAGTGTGAGTCTGAAGACCGTAGAGACAAAGACGAAGCAAGAGGATCAAAAGAACCTGAACTAATTTCCAAAGGAAATCCTTTGTACCTCAAAGGGTCTCTTGAGAGCAAAGAGAAAGTAGGGCAAACTTGCTCGATAAAGTCGGACGTGGAATGTGCTTCTAAAGAACTTGCATCTCTAGCTATTACAGACAAATGCCAAGATACAAAGGACATTTCTACTAACTATGTAGAGGTACCACCTGTTAATGACTCTTGTATGACAGAGCTGGATGAAGTTTTGGAGAGTCAATTTTCTAGAGAAAATGAGGGAGTGGGTAATAAAAAATGTGAAGGAGATCAACACGTGAAAAAAGATCAGGAAAGAAGATAGGACTCTCCGAAAACGGACAAAGAGCACCACCGAAAGGAGAGAGAAAACTCAGACACTGAGGAGAGGGAGAAGGAGAAGCAAACCAGGAGCAAACCAGGTGATCACTGCCACAAGAGGAGGTGCTCTCGCGGTGTGGAAACAAATAAGCAAAATCGTCCTAAGCAGGAGTATTGCAATGAAAGCAAGCGTAGATCTTCCCATCATGAAAGAAACAGTCCCAATAATGTCAGAAGCTCAGGAAAATAGTCTCGTTCCAGATCCCAAAGCAGAGAAAGAACAGCACCAGACAGGAATGGCTATTATCGTTCCAAAGGAGAGAGAACGTGGAGCAGAGAAAGATACTGTCAAGATGCAGCACAGAGATGGGGAAAAGGCAGATACTGCAATGGTTCTTACTCCTCTCACGGAACAAGGGATGGCAGAGAGAGAAAGTCCTCTCATTGTGATAAAGACTTTGACAAATCGAGTCAAGCTTACAACAGCAGGTCCCATAAGGATCATCATTGCAAAAGCAGATGGCCTCACAACGCACTCTCTGGAGAGGAAGATGTACATCACTTTAGCAGCCACCGAGCAAACTTCCAGCATTGTTCAATACCTCCGCAGCCATGTGAAAAATATTCTCGTGAAAGGCATGCGCTTCCACCTGTGTCAGCTTATTCCAATTTTGAGGACGCATCCCGGGAAAATGAAAAAGACAAACTGAGACATGGCAAAAGGAAACATACCCCCAAAGAAGGAAGCGGAGGTGAAACCGAGAAGAAATGCCGAAAGACAGGTGACCAAAGAATGAAAAACTGTAGAGAAGGTCAAGGAGAAAAAGAAGGCCAAAGATCAATAGCGAGAGAAGGACTACAAGTAAGCGAGGACTCCAGCATGATCAGCAATTTTTTCCTAATTCTTTTCCGGGTGTTTCTCACGTCTGCCTGTTCTTCATTGTTTCTAAGTTACTTATAAGGCATAATCTGGCTGGGATGTCTTTGCCCCCCAATAAACATTGTCAAACGATCGCGGCTCTGCTGCAGTCACCCCATCCCCACCGCCGCTGCTTCACAGCCCTCTGCCGGAGGCCACGCCCCTTTTCACCCCCCCATCCCTCCCACCCTCCTGCTCTCCACCCTTTATTTGCATACGGGGGGACACACACAGACACAACAATTTGAGGGGAGGGACCAGGGTGGGTCTCGGGGAGAGACCGTGTCCCAGCCCCACTGGGGCACCCCGAATGTGCCTTTACACAGCGTTCTTATAGCCTTCAATCCTTCAGGTACCAGACGACTTGACTCATCACTCCCACCCACACGACCACTTACTAATCATAGTCAAACTTTGCAAAGCAGCTCTAATCTTGCAGCTTTTTTGCTGCTTGTCTACTGATCCAGATGTCCCTGGAGTCAGCCTTGCTAGCGTTGCTGTTCTATGACGCCCGACGACACCAGGAGGGTTTCAAAGACGTGTCAGAGGGGTTAGGATGCTGGCGTTGTCTTGGTTGAGCCGGGGTTGAGCCACCAGCCAGGGCCCCAAAAAGCCAGTGACAGGGTGACGGAGAGCCAGCAAAGCTGCCAGCCAGGGAGGAGCGGTATCCTTTAGGGATTAGATTTGCCGCTGCAAATCAGAAATCCCCCTGCAGCACTCAGGACATTTCAGAGTCCCCAGCAGAGCCGTCCCACAACATTTCATCTCGCTTGATAACTGCTGTTCTGGAGACCGACATGGCTGACCAGCAGCCCCATGCCCCAGGACTACAGCTCCCAGCATGCCCTGGGAACCAACATGGCCACCTGGCAGCCCCATGTCCGAGGACTACAGCTCCCTTCGTGCTGTGGGGCGCTCCTGCCCTGCTGTCTGACCCTGTGGGGACACCATCCCCCCACCCTACCTGGGCCCCATCCCCCCACAGGCCCCATGGCCGCCTCCCCAGGGCTGCCCTGGCCCCAGAGCCCCGGTGGAGCAGGGAGGAGGAGCAGAGAGGGACAGAGCGGCAGAGAGGGGTGGGAGCAGGACAGAGGGATGGCAGGAACACGGGGGAGCTGGGCAGGGAGGAGAGAAAGGAAACCCCTGGTGAGGAGCAGGCACAGGCACAGGGAGAAGGGGACGGAGGGGAAGGGGGCAGGGGGCGGCCAGGAACATGGTGATGAGCAGCGGGACAGAGGGACAGAGAGAGCAGAGGAGGGCAGGAGGAAGGACAGAGGGATGGACCGACACAGGCAGGGCGAGGGAGCCGGACAGAGGCAAAAGGATGAGAGGAAAAGGAAGGGGAGAGGGAAAGGGAGAGGCAGGGACAGAGAGCAGCACACAGAGAAGAGATGCAAAAGAGCTGCAAGACAGTCAGTACCGTAAACCGGAACCTGGCTGCCTCTTCTCCAAAAAGATGTGAAAACGGCAGTTAATGATGACATAAGCAGCTGCACAAGCCAGAGGCCTGCTCCTGCCCTATCACCTACTCAGCAAGCAGTGACATCAGAAGAAGCGTCACAGGCAAGGTGACTTCTCACACCCAATCAGCTACTCAGGAACATGTGACACCACAAGCACCTGCACAAGCCTGGGGCCTGCTCCGACGCCAACAGCTACTCAGAGACCAGGGACCTCACAACCACCCGCACAGCAGGAGCGTCCTCGCTTCCAGCACCCTGGATTTTGCCCCTCCATCTCCATCCCTGTCTCCCATCTCCCCGTGCTCTCCTCTCTCCCAGGCGCCTTTCTCACCCACTCCACCACCTCCCCATGGCTGTCTCTGTGTTTGTGCGGCAGATCTTACCTCGACAGCATTGTCCCAGACAGGTCACCTGCATCTCCTTCTCTTCCTCCTCTGCTGTCATCACGACTACGCCAGCTGTCTGACGCACTTTTGGACCTCAAAGGCCCTTTCGTCCTGCCTCCCTTCCGCTGTTAAATCCTGTGCCTGCAAGACAAGTGACAGCCGCTTGCTGGCCCCTCTGTGGCATCTTACCTGCATCCTCCTGAGCTGGACAGCTGCTGGGAGCTGTCACCATCAGCCCCGGCTCTGCTTCAAGTCTTCTCCCGGCACAGGCGCAGCTCTGCCTGTGCTTGGTGCGGGCCATGCTTCCCGAGGGAGAACAGCAACCCTCAAAGTTACTCCTGGGCACTGTCCAGCTGGGAAGAGCTGAATTGAAGGCAGGTTTGCTGCAGGTCCTGAGCCTGGTCCAGGGGTGCTCCCTGTTCCCCAGCTCGGCCACAGGTCCCACGCCTGGCTCCTTCCAGCAGGAGTCTGGAAAGCCCCTTCCCAGCTGCGAGCGCCAGGCCGAGGGCACGGGGCACAAACAGCCCCCTCCCCCGAGGGCCCCAGCGTCCGCCTGGCCTCTGCCCCCAAACTCCCAAAGCTTCCAAACAGGCTCGCCCTCTAACTAAACCATCTTCAGTTTCAAGAAAACAAGTTGCATGCTGCCAGATCCACCCGTCCCACTAAGACTAAGGGCAATTTGGGCTTCAGCTGCCCAACAAGAGAATTTCCATTACAGAATCCCAGCCACCACCTCCATGACTGTCGTCACTGACCCACAAAAGCTGCATTGTAAAAAATCTTACAGCTAATTCCAGTTTTCCTCTCCTCCCCAAAACTTTGCTCTTCTCCCACCCTCAGACTGCCGCAGTAATAATCATGTCATTCTTCTGTAATTACCACCGATCTGAAACCCCTCCAGTGACAGCACTGTTGATAAGGGAGAACCATCACTCACCACGCACCCACCTGTGAGGCCTTTTGCCTCTGCGGCTGAGCACGGCTACACGGACATCTCTGCCCGACAGGAGAACACCGGCCCGAAAATATCTCTTACACTGTCTTGGCTCTACAGGAAGCAAGAATAGCGATCATGATAGTGATAGGAACAAGCTTAAGAGAAAGCAGGATAGCGGAAGAAGCAGAAAATGTGATACGTCTCACCCCCCTCTAACGTTAGAGGAAGTTTCAGGGGTGGGTTTTTGTGTTTGGCTTTTTTCTTCTTTTAAATCACTGCCCAGCACAAGTGAAAACCACACACCTGCGTTTGAAGGAGAACTCTCAACTACAAGAGCAAAACTCTCCAGTCTATGTCATTACACTTCTTCTAGGATACATTGGTCATTTTTTTTTTTTCACATTTCAGTGTAGAGCTTTACGGTCAAACCACTGAATTCGGATACCGAAATAGGAAAACATCGTCTGTAAATCTTTAAAAGAACACTACATTGAAGGAAAACTGTTTGTATAAACCGCAAATGCCATGTTTCTTCTCTCAGAGGTTATAATGCTTTTGAGTATCTTTGCCATCTTCATCTTCTCTCTCTTCCCTCTCTTCTGATGACATTATAACTACCGTACCTCAACATAGCATATTTTCCTCTCCCTGATGGTTTTTCTCCTTTTCCTTACAATTTTTTTCACAGCATTTCTTTTCCATTATTAAACTGGTTTAATCTGAAGCCACGTGTTTCTTTCTCACTTTTACCCTTCTGATTCTCAACCCCATCCCACTGGGGTTTGTCATTACCATCATCTTAATGACACACTAGATCCTGCCAAACCTACAGCCTGCAAAACCTGAACACCAACCTCTGCAAGACACGTTCCAGAACTTACCATCAGCACACAGAAGCACACATAGCTATCTTGTTCTGTCCTTGCCAAAACTGCTGGGTGACCTGTCATCAGCCTCGGTGACTGACGGCAGGCAAGACTCTCTCATCTGCCTTAGCTCAGATGCAGCTCCTAGGAAAACAGCTACTTCAGAAAGTCATGCCTCGCTATTTTGGGAAAGTGTTTCGAGGAAATGTTTTTAATACTCTAGAATGGTAAGACTAAGCATGGTGATCTCACTCCAAGTTCGAGCTCTGCCACAGGTTACCTGTTTTATTTTTTCCCTCTCTTTTCACCAAAGGGTGGCACTTCTTTCTGAATGCAAGACGAGTTACATGGGCTATACGGACAGCCCATGGAAAACTGAGAAATGAGTCTGTGACCACTTCCATCCCCGTTCCCTGGCACTCCAACGCTCCTTTCACACTCCTCTCCTCGCCAGCACTCAGGCCTTATGCAGTCTCCGCAACATGTACAAGATGCTGACTTCGCCAGATATTGTCCAAATCATCATCTCTTAGTTGAGATCCGATTGGCTCAACAACTGCCACAGCCTCTTCTGTCCTTACGTGCAGCCTTGCCCCATTCTCACCCACTCAGAAAGCTCCTACAAGGATCATCTCACTCACTGCCTTAATCACAACTTACAGTCTCCTTAAAACCCTCAAGTTCTTTCCCTCACTTCACACATACAGTTAATGTGCCCTTCCATGACTTAGCCTCCTTAAAACCCTCAAGTTCTTTCCCTCACTTCACACATACAGTTAATGTGCCCTTCCATGACTTAGCCTCCTCCCTCATGTTATTTCCCACCCAGTACCACGATGACAGCTCCTAATTACATGTCCTGAGAGCAGCTTCCACCTCTCTCACCTGCTACGCACCCACAGCAATAGCTCTGGCTCCTCCCATGCCCGTCTCCATGCTGAGAAGGAGCTGCTCACACACCCCTGACAGCCGGCCTTGCTGCCTGACAATCCTTGCTGTGCTGCTCAAGGCCATGAAAACTGTCACGCTACGGCTGTACCCGCATCACTGGTCCTCATTCGGACTGACACTGCCCATGGCTGTGTATTCCCACCTGCCCACAGCCATCGCTTCTTTCCCATCTTGGCAGCATTTTGGGAAAGCACGCTTGTTTTTTTTAAAAAAACCTGGTTTGACCTCCCTGCAGCACAGGCTCAGAGTCTAGGACTATGGCTGGTAAAGTCCGTAGCAATACAGAACTGTGTAGGGATGAAAAATCCCCAGTAGTTCAGCTCATTTGAACTGTTTAAGACACGGATTTTGGTTAGAACACAGTCAAGAACGTCGAAATCCAGAACTAACCTACACTCCCTCCTTGACTGGCACCTCTTTCTTCATCAGTTCTTTGCATTTCTTTAGTTCCTGGGGAGTACATAGCGAGATTTTCCTGCTTAAAAGCAACAAGAAAGATCAGTCACAAATGTGCAGAAAACCTGCCCTTCAAATACACGGTGCCCACACAGGAGCATTATCAAGGCCCTGCCTATACGCAAAAGATTAAATCCATGCACCGGGGAGGAGAGAGGAGATGCAGCACTTGGCACCCACGATGAGTAACAAGAATTGCTGCTCTGAACTGGGGCTTAGTCAAAGTGCAAGTACAGTACTGATCCAGACACAAAACCGAGTGTGTTGCTTAACCCCACGTGCCACATGCACCGTACCTTCTTCCATCGCCCTCTGCCAATGAATTGTTTTCCAGGCTCTTCCATCTCATCGCAGCTTAGATACCTGCACTCTGGCTCCGGGCTGACTGGGGGAACTTCTCAGTGCCTTAACTTTGCCTCGGGCTTGGTACGAGCACGAGGCTTCATCCCTTTGGCTTGGCCCCCTGCAGAAGGTGGGCAAGTGGCAGCTTTGCAAGTGGCTTGATGGAACAGAGCTTGGACACCTAGCAGAGATTAGAAGCCAAGCAAAGAAAAAACCCAGAGAAACTGTGTTAGAGAGCTGCAGAAAGAAACATCAGGGCTGAGCACTCTTTTAACACACGGGGTTTGGAATTTGGAAGACTGGAGCTCCCAACAGACTTGGCTCTTGGAACGGAAACATCCTTCAGCTTTTGATCCTGACAGACATGTTACAGACTGCCCCCATCTCTACCTTGCAGCTGCCTCAAGCGTTTGCTTGTCCATGCCCAGTGCTCTTCCATGCTTACAAGGTATGTTTAATCTGCAAAACAGTCAGTAAGACAAACAGGCAGCCACAGGCCTCTTCTCTCAAAGACAGGAAAACTGCAGTGAAAGACAACACAGGTACCATGCAAGCCTTCCGCTCTGGGCTTAGGTTTTAAAAAGCAAGCTCTTCTGGACCTCTGGTTTCCAGCTGCCGCCAACAGCTGCAGAAAGGCTCTGGTTTTGATCAGCTGGACGATCAATGCTAACTACCAAAATCCAGTACAGGACGTTACACCTCAGGCTGCACATTTTGAGCCCAACCGCAACAACTGAATAACCTCCCTCCTGCCATTGGGATGAGTGCAGTATTGCACATCCCCTGGCTTCTCAAGCTGGTCCCCGGCAGCCTCCTCCTGGCCACTCTGCTACAGGCTGCTATATGGTCTCAGGGAAACATATTCTGGAACCACGCTGGCATCTCCCATCAACGAGGATGCAGAGATGCTCTCCCAGCACACTGGGCTCCTCTCACCTCTTCTGCTCTCTCTGCATTCTCCTTTCCTCATCTCCAGGCACTGGTTTGGACCTTCGCCCCAGACGTAGGTGGGATGAGATTTGCTGGTGTTCTGCAGGGAAGCACAGCACAAAGAAAACCTGGTGAGGTTTAAGCATTAACAACTTTATTGGGCTTTACTGGGCGTTCGCTGCCTGCTGCAGACCTCTTGACTGTTAACATGCCAAACTTCCCAGCCCCCTGCGTTTTGAGAAAACTTATTTGGGCTTGGACTAGACTATCAGTTAACACCGCACTGCTGAACCCTCGTACACCTGAGCGTGCTCCTCACAGCTCCATACCGCTGTGCCCTGTGGGAAGTGAGGCTCAGGGTGAACACTGCTGCACAGATATGTGCTGGAAGGCAGCGCAATGGGAATATAGATACGAGACTGGTGGGGGAAACGTGGAGTATCGACACTGGGAAACGGGATGGCAGTTCAGTGGCTGCAGCAGGATGCGGGCGGCCATGGAGCTGACCAGCGACTCTCTTGGGAGATCGTGAACCAACGGGTACCCTCACTCCCACAACCCGCTCTAGATGACATCCCACTTCTCGCATCCTTGCCCTCCCTTTCCCCTCCACCTTTCCAGACTGTGGGAGTCGTCCTCTGAGGCTAAGACAAGACAAAGTGCCCCTTGCTGAACCGCCACCATTGCCTCCGCTGGAACCACCCTGGGTCTGCACGCAAGGACATACGGCAGTGGAGGCAGTTCACTCCCGTTCTCATCCCTACGTACCCCTCTGATGACTTGAAGGAAGTCTGCACCCAGCATCTTCCTTGTGCCCACACCAGTCTCCGTGAAGAAGTCGACTATCGGCCACTTCTGCTTGCGCAGGAGCTTATGCAGCGCCACAAGATCCTGGGGTGCACAAAGAAGGGGGTGCTGCCCTTCCCCCAGGGCCGTTGGCTCTCTGCTGAGGAGCACTGCAAAAGGTTAGAAAACACCTTGAGAGCACCAAGCAAAAGGGTCAGCAACGCAGAGAGCTCTAACTGCACATTTTCACCTGACTACTGCCTTAAACAAAACAGGCTTGGGATCCCCACTGCTCACTTCGCCCTGGAATAGTCCCAGTCCTCCTCTGAAAGCTGCTGTGGGCCTGGATCAGGACACACACAATCCACACAGGGAGCAATCAGAGCTAAACCCTCAACTTTCCTTGGAAAAATTACTTGAAAAAAAAAAAACCCAAACAACAAAATCCTATTACTGCAAGAACCAGGAAAAAAAAAATCCCTGACAGGTTACTGGAACTTCCCAGCTGTGGTAAAACCACCCTGGGTACCGCCCTCGGTACCCCCATTTCCCAAAAGCCGGCAGCACAGCTCGGGTGGGGGGAAAGGCAGGTATCAGACCTTGGGGCCGAGAGAGGGGCACAAGCATCTGCCAGGGGAGCTGCATCCAACCAGGAGCCGTCCCCACGGGCTGCTCTGGCAACAAAGCCCCACTGCGTGCTCCCACCAGGAGGCAGAAACAACTCCATGTCTGGAAATCTCCATTTATCAAAGGCTGGCAGCAGAGACGGGGCCGTCCATGAGCACCAGACCCACGTGAAGGCCTGGGGACAGCAAAGGCCCCTGGCCTGTCCCCACCACAGCATGCCTGCTCCAAAGCCTGGAGCCGCCTGTAGACAGGAGGCCACTCTGCCTTCCCCTGGCCTGCGGACATCAAACACCGACCCCCAGCTCTCAGGGCTGGGGCTGGCGACCCTCGGGGCAGCAGCAGGGACCGCTCTGACCCTGCTGGTGGGGCTGTCCCTGGGCTGAGCACTCGGGCCCAGGGCTGGGGACTGGGCCATGGTGGGGCCTGTGGGCGGTGAGGCCTCCACATCCCTCCCCCCAGGCCCATCCGCACTGGCAGATACCTGCTCCTGCTCCTGCTCCTGCTCCTGCAGCTCCCCTGGCCCTGGCCCTGGCCCTGGCCCTGGCCCTGGCCCTGCTCCCCCCGGGCCCCGGCTGCCCCCGGCCCGGCTCTCGCCCCTTTCTCCTCAGGCCCCTGGGCCTCGGCCCCCTCCGGCCCCGCCCCAGCCCGGCTCTGACTGACAGGCTGCCTCCGGCTCCACTGATTGGCTCAACCGTGGCCAATGGCGCGGCTGTTGCCGGGCGGGCTCAGGCAGCCCAGGCCTCTCCTCCCAGAGCCGCCCTGCGCCCGCTGCCCCCGCAGCGCAGCGGCTCCTCGGCCCGCCGGGACACGGGGCCTGCGGAGAGACGGCCTCCAGAAGGGCCATGGCAGCGGGAGCTGCTCTCTCAGCAGCGCAGGGGGGTGTGTGCACAGCTCTGCCGTCCCTCGGTCCGCTCGGGGGGTCTGGGCCTGCGCAGGGAGGGAGGAAAGGGAGGGCAGGGGAGGGCAGGGGAGGGGACAGGGCAGGGCAGGAGGGGAGGTGGCAGGAGGGGAGCTGCCCTGGATTTGCTCTGGATTGGCAAGTCTTTTCCAAACTGCAGGTCTGTCTGTGCTCCAGCTGCAGCCCTGGGCAGGAGGAGCTGTGTGGCGGGAGCTGCTGGCATTGGCCCGGCCGGCAGCTGGCAGGAGACGGGGCTCTGCCCCCGGTCCCACCGCCCGTGCTGAGCCCAGCGCCCAGGGCCTCCCTCAGGCCTCGCCTTCCCCCGGACGGTGAGGAGGAGAGACGGCCTGTGCTGGCGTGGCCCAGGGCATCCTCCTGCGGCCAGAAGGAAGGACAGAGCCCCGTCACTCTCCCCACAGGGCTGACCACTGTCCTTGGCTTCTGTCCCTGGGGCTCCCCAGTGCTGGCAGGCCCCACAGGGTTCAGGGCCAAGCAAATGTCCAGGCGCCAGGGGCTCCTGGGGCTCAGGGTGCCTTTGGGCGTCTCTGAAGCTGAGGCGTAGCTGCCCCTTTGCTTCTGCAGATGCAGTTGTTTGCTACCCGCTTCGTGGTCAAACCTGTTTGCCCTCGTGGCACGTGGACTGGAGAGATGGCACATCCCTGTTAGTCTGGGAGGACTTCAGGGAAACGAGGAGGTCCCAGCACGCACAGAGGTAGGAGGAGAGTGAAAAGGAGCCCTGTCAGGGTTTTTCTGCTGTTTCACATCTGAACTCAGACATCTGTGTGCATCCCAGCACCAAAGCCAGCTCTTTTTCCCTCCAAGCTGCACGGCTTTTTGGCAGTGAAAGCGAGATGGGCTGAGCTGGCCTTTGGGATAACTCAGCTCCTTTCTTTTTTACTTGTGTGCCTACACTTCTCCTTTTTTCCACCTTTTCTTTCTCCCCCCTTCCCCCGGATCCATGCTCTATGAAACGTCATTTTGACTTGACTTTCTGCAGAGGTGATAGAGCAGGTAGATAGAGGCTATAAGTATAGGCTGGTCTATACCTTCAGAGCTGTAGGCTGGATAGATATGGGCTGTGGGTAGAGTTACTGCTTGACAATTATCATTTTTTTTCCGTATTCTGAAACAGGCAAGCAATGGGGCAGCAGCGTAGTCCTCCTGCTGAGAAGCTGGGCTCAGTGTAGAATGAGAGGAAGCCCACCCTGACTGATAGAGTAGGAAGCGAGACAGAAAAGGAGCACGGCCAAGAGAACCATTAAAGTAGCAGCTGAAAGCCGGTAGCTCCTGCATACAAGGTGGGAAAGTGTGGGCTGGAGAGCGAGAAAGCTCTGCTGCTAACGCTGGCAACGGGTAAGCAGCGGGTCCTGTTCAGAGGAGGTGACACACATTAGAGTCTTCCAAAAGGGCCTTGGTAATTGCTGTGAAGTGGGGCCCTGTGACAGTGGTGGCAAGGCCATCAGGCTGCAGCTCTGTTGGGTGTGTTTCCTTTGGGGTCCTCATTTCATTGAGCTAGGATTATTTCTTTGCAGTTAGGTGGCGGGGATCTTCTTGGACTGATCTTCTCTTTCTGGAGCGCCTCCTGACGTCCTTTGTCATCCAGAGGTTTCCCCTCTGTTCCCGAGAGGAGCGATGGCCATGATGTGGAATGACTGCTGTCAGTAACGACTTCAGCACTAGGCTTGGCCTTTCTGAGTCGCTGAAGACAAACGGACATGGCAGGTGCTCCATCCCTGACTTTTGATGTGCTTAAAATCTAGAAGGAATAAGGGGGTGTTTCCTCCTCCTCCTCCCCTTCCTCCTCTTCCTCTTGCCTCCTCCTGTTGCTTCCCCCTCATTGTCCTCCTCCTGTTGCCTCTTGTTGCCAACACCTCCCCTTCCCTCCTCTGCCTCCTTCTCCTCCTCCTCCTGTTGCCTCCTCTGCCTCCTTCTCCTCCCCCTCCCGTTGCCTCCTCTTGCCTTCTCCTCCTCCTCTTTCATCCTGTTTCATCCTAATGCCTCCTGGTGCTTCTTGTTGCCTCCTCCTCCTGTTGCCTTCTGTAGCCTTTTCTTGCTTCCTCTTGCCTCTTCCTGCATCCTCTTGCCTCCTCTTTCTCCTCCTACTTCTCTTCCTCCTGTTGCCTCCTCCTCCTCTTCTCCCTCCTCCTCCTCCTCTTCTCCCTCCTCCTCCTCCTCCTGCTGCCTCATCCTCTTTCTCCTTTTGTTTCCCGTTGGCTCCTTCTCCTCCTCCACCTCCTCCTCTTGGTGCCTGCTGTTGTCTCCTGTTGCCTTCTCCTCCTTTTGCCTCATGTTGCCTCCTTCTCCTCTTTCTTCCTCTTGCCTCCTGTTGCCTCCTGCTCTCTCCTCCTCCTGCTTGTCCTGTAGCCTGTAAAAGACAGTTCTTTGCCGTCCGAGGAGGGAGGCAAGGACACTTAGCATAGAATTACCAGGGGAAATTATTCTTCGATATTTTAGCTATGCGCATAGCCGTGCCCCAGCCTAATGTATGGGGGACCCCGACAGAGAGGAAAGCAGGGTTTACATATGTTACAATCCAGTTCTGGAGGGCAATCAAATCACTCATGTTAAGAGCGTTCCTAAATTTTCCTGTGGCGTGGCACACTCTGAAGGCATATCGCGAGTCTGTGTAGATGCGAACCGATTGATCTGTGCTTGGTTTAGAGGCTTCAGTTAGGGCAAGTAATTGGGCTGCTTGTGCACCTAGGCTGGGCTAACTACCACTCCGTCCCTTGGTAACACTTTGCTTTCTGGAGTAACTGCAAAGCCCGTGAGGCCATGTCCACTTAGGTAATATGAAGAACCGTCCACGTATAGATTCAAACCAGGGTTTTCAGGAGGGGTGTCTTGGAGGTCTTCTCCTGTTTTTCTGGATTCTTGTATGACTTCTATACAGTCACGGTGTGGAAGTCCTTCGTGCGGTAGTGGAGGTAAGGAAGCTGGATTGAGAGCATTGCAACATTTCAAAGGAATGTTGTCCGCTGTTAAGAGTGTTGCTTCATATTTAGGAAGGTGTTGAGGCGACAAAGCTTGATTTATGTGATTTGTCGGGATTGTTTCCACTTCACAGGGTACTTGAACTTCTAGGGGGTGTCCTAGGACTGTATGTTTCACTTTGTCTGTTAAAGCAGCTGCAGCAGCCACGGCCCGCATGCAAGGGATAGGTCCTGACACGACTGGATCTAATTGCAGAGAGTAATATGCTGCAGGCCTTTGTTGCCCCCCCAGGTCTTGTGCCAGTACCCCAGAGGCGGTTCCTTCTCTTTCATGTACGTATAAGGTAAAAGGTTTATCATCATTTGGAGGCCAAGAGCAGGGGCTGTCAAGAAGGCTCGTTTCAGTTTTTCAAAGGCAGCCGTCTGGTCCGCACTCCATTGCAAAGGTTCTGCTTGATCCTGACGTATACTGTTGAGGAGTGGCTTCACTAACTCTCCTAAAGCAGCAACCCATGGTCTACAAAATCCTACGGCTCCTAAAAAGCCTTGTGTCTGTTTGTCGTTTGTGGCCAGGGAGTATTTTGGATTGCTTGGATGTGATCTGGGGATAAAGTTGAGTTCAGTTCCAGGTGCATTGCCCTGACATCCAAGTACAGGCAAGGATAGATTGGGAATCCGGATGAATGGGGATGCTAAAAAACGCTGCGCGTGAATCAATTACGATATAAAATTTAGAATGTGGGGGGATTAAGGTAATACTAGTTGATGGATCGGGCACTATTGGGTGGGGTATTGCTACCCACTCACTGACAGCTCTTAGATCCTGTACGAATCGGTAGACAGGTTTCTGTCTGGACCTCGTTTAGGTTTCTTTAATGGGTAGGATAGGGGTGTTACATGGGGATTGGTATTCTTTTAATATCCCTTGGAGTAAAAACTTTGGCTTAGGGGCAATAACCCTTCAGTGGCTTCATGCGATAATGGGTATGGTTTGAGTGCAGGTGGGGGCCCCTCCTTAGTTTGTGGGATTTTGTTCTTGCGGATTTTAGGAGTCCTACTTCAGTGGGACCCCAGCCCCAAATATGGCCAGGAGTTTTTGCATCTCGTGTGGTAGGGTGAAGTCTCTAGGGCTTTCCTGTTAGATAGGCAACTAGGTTAGATAAATTCTTGCTAGGTATCTGGAGCCGCATGCCCTGGAGGGAACAGTTTAAATTTGCCTGCAATTGGCAGAGGAAATGGCTCCCTAATAAATTGGTTGGGTATTTTGCAAGTAGTGTAAAAGAACGTGTAATCGATAGGGGCCCCGCCTGGAGGGGCATCTCTTCTAACAAGGGTACGTGTTGGGGACTTCCTTCAATTCCCAGGATATGTTTTTGTCTCACTGTGTTCGTGTTTTGTGGTCATTTGTCTGGAGTCGAATGCACAGTGCCCGTATCTATGAGGCACAAATAAATTCCCCCCCCCCCCCCGCCCCACCATAAAGGTCAGTGGGAGCTCTGTGGGAGTTTGTGGCTTTATGGTATTTAAAATCATGTGGGCATTATCGATGGTTGCTGCCTAACACGTTCCCAGTAGTTGTCAGTCTTGGCTACAATTGTGTTCTTGTGCGGGTGCAGGGGAATTGAATTTGGAAGTCATGGTTACAGCGGGCATAGCTTGCGGTGTCAGAGGAAGACAGGGCTTAAAGAGGCAATCTTTTTTCCCATGTCCTAAGAGTTGCAGCAGTCGGCTTGGGGAGTTTCAGAGGAAAAATGTCCTCGCAGTTTATGGCGTCCTTGCCCTTGGCCCCTTCCTTTCTCTTGGGAAGAAGGGTCCTGGACCCCTAAGGGCTGCAGCTCGCAAGGAAACTACTTCCTCCAGTTGTTTTTTTTCCTCATTTTTCTTGCTTGTCATCGCAGCCAGTAAAGACAAAAGCAGATACCGTAACTATTTCATCCATTCCTTTCCCTTGCCATCCTGGAGCATGTCTGGAAAAATATTTGCAAATGTTGGGAGCGGCTTGGTCAACAGAAAGTGAAACAATACTGATCGATTTTCAAGGTTATCCCCTCCATACAGTCCCATTTATTGATCTAATGGAGCTTAGGAATCAGATGGGTGCTCTGTTGGCCCTTACTGACATTCCCTCACTTTACTCCAATTTGTTGTTTTTCATCCTGCTCACTCCAGGGGTTCTACAAGCCCATCCCTGCATTGTCTCAAGGTATTCCTCCCTGCTTCTGTACTATGATCCCATCCTGGGTCGGCCATCGGCCGCGGTCTTCTCCCAGCGGCTTCTGCAGCCCAACTTTGATGATGCTCCTGGATTTGTGTACGCTCATCCAGGGCAAACACTGATTCAAATAAATGTTGGACATCTGCCCAAGTGGGATCATATGCTCTGAGGATACCCTGAGTGGTCTGGACTGCCTTTTCTGGGTCACCTCTAAGCCCGACCGTCTGTTGTTGCCCTAACACCAAATCCTTAGGGCTAAAAGGAGCACGAACGGTTCTGAAAGTCAAATGACTGGGAACCTGCCCGGGTCCTGCTTCAGTTTGTTTTGGAGGATCCCTCCAGTGCTCAACACTGTACCTACCCCCATGCTCGGTGCTGTCTCTGTCCCCACGCTCAGAGCCATAACCCCTCCACCACCCTTGGCAGCCTTTCCATGCCAGCGTCAGTGCTGTCCGCATCCCCGTGCTCGGCACTGGCCCCGGTCCCATGCTTGGCCCCACCTCCACGCTGTGCGCGAGCCCTGACCCTCAGCTTGGCGCTGGCCCCACTCGGTGAGGTCCCCAGCCCCATGCTCAGCAGCACCCGTGTCCCATGCTGGCATGGTTTAACCCCGGTAGGCAGCTAAGCCCCACACAGCCGCTCACTCCCTCCCCCCCACAGTGGGATGGGGTAGAGAATCAGAAGGATAAAAATGCAAAACCTCATGGGTTGAGATAAAGACAGTTTAATAAGGAAGACAAACCAAACCAAACCAAGTGATGCAAAAACCCACAAGTGCTCACCACCAGCTGACCGATGCCTAGCCAGTCTGGGAGCAACAAGAGCTGGCCATTTTATTGCTGAGCAGAGCTCATAAGGCGTGGGATATCCCTTTGGTCATTTGGGGTCAGCTGCCCTGGCTGTGTCCCCTCCCAGCGTCTTGTGTACCCCCAGCCTACTCGCTGGTGGGGCTGTGTGAGAAGCAGGAAAGGCCTTGACACCGTGCACACACTGTTGAGCCATAGCTACAACGTCGGTGTGTCACCGACACTGTTTTCGTCACAAATCCAAAACATGGCACCATACCAGCTACTAGGAAGAAAGTTAACTCTGTCCCATCCAAAACCAGTAGACATGCTCAGCGCTGTCACCAACTCCACACTCAGTCAGGTCCCCATCTCGCTGCTTGGTGCCACCCCTGTCACACGCTTGCAATGTCCCCAAAGCCCGAACTTTTCAAGGTCCCCACCCCTTGCTCGGTGCATCCTGGTCCCCACTCTTAGTGCTGCCCACATGCCCATGCAGCTGGCCCCGTTCCCGTTTCTGTGCTCGCCACTTTAGGCGTGCCTGCCATCGACAAGCTCCCTGTCAACACATGGAAGGCCGGCCGCCTTTGACAGAATCCCGGAATGGTTGAGGTTGGAGGGCGCCTCTGGAGACCATCCAGTGCAAGCGCCTGCTCAAGCAGGGTCCCCTGGAGCAGGCTGCCCAGGCCCTTCTCCAGCCGGTTGGGCCTGTCTCCAAGGCTGGAGACGCCACGGCCTCTCTGGGCGACCTGTGCCAGCACTGCAGCCCCGTCCGGGTGCAAGAGCAGCCGCCCCCCTGACTCGGGTGCCGAGGTGGCCGTGTCACAGAGGGTGGCAGGTAGCCAAAGGCGCCCTTGCCCTTACTGGGGGCACACGCAGATGGGTGGTGGTGATGTCACAGCAGAAACTGTGACCCGTCGCCAAGGCCTGGATAAAGGGCTGCTGGGCTCCAGGCGTGCGTCAGTGCGACCCGGTGAGGTGAGGAGAGGGCATGGGAGGAAGGGGCTTGGCCGGGGCTGCTGGGGGAGGAGGGGAGCCGGACGCTTTGGGGCTCTGGGGCCTGTGTGGCAAGCTCACCACGTCCCACTGTTCCGTCAGGGTTGGCAGAGGAGCGTTCAGAGGAGAAAGCCCGGCACTGCTGGGGCAGAGGCTCTGCAAGTGCTCGCTGTCAACGTGCACCATGTTTGCAATGAAGCAGCAGGCCCCCAACTCGAGGGAGCAAGGTGAGAGCGAAGCATCCCTCCCCACAGCTCCCGATGGCTGGCAGAGGGGTTGTCGGGGCAGTCTGTGTGCAGCCAGGAGCGGTGGCAGGGGAAGGCAGGAGCTCCCCAACTGCCCCGGGGCAAGGTGCCTCCTCTCCTCAGCAAGCGGGGCCCAGGCTGGGCTGGGGGCACCTGTTGGGGCACCCGTGCCTGCCATGCTCCCTTCTTCTCCAAAGGCCCCAGCCCTGCCCTTCAGCCAGCCAGGCAGGGACAGAGCAGGTCTTTGGGGGCGATCCCGCAGGGACACTTCCCCCAGCCCCGCAGAGGTGCTCATTCCCAGCAGCATTTGCTCTCTCCCCTGCAGCATGCATGCTGTGTCTCCAGGCAGAGGCTGACCCGCATATCTGTGGGTGCAAAAGTGCGAAGAAAGGGCTCTGTGTCCACACCTATTGCCTGGTGAGTTCTCCCGGGGCTCCCTCCAGCTGTCTGCCAGGGATGGTCCCTTCCTTGGTGACCTGAGGAGCTCCTGGCCTTCTCTGCTCTGCAGTTTCTTGCCAGTGGGCTTTTTCCGCAAGAGAGCAGGAATGGGTTTCTCATTGAGGACACCAGGCGCGTAATCCAGGAGGCAGCCCAGAAGGTGAGGACCTGGAAAGAGCAGGGAGGTTTGCACCAGGAGAGGCTTGTGGGAGCTCCTTCCTGGACCCAAGAAAGAAAGCCCAGCCCTTCCCCCAGCTCTGGGACAAACGCCTGCTCCCAGCAGCTCCACAGAGGCTCCGGCACAGGCAAGCGCCTCATGCGCCGGACGGATCTGTGGGCTGTGAGCCAGCAGTGCCCACAGCCTGCGCCCTGCCCGGAGGCGTGGGGCCGGCCACACAGGCCCTGAGGCTGCCGCTGAGGGGACTGCTGTGCTCTTTGCAGCGCTGCTTCGTTTGCGGCGAGACGGGTGCTGCCATCAACTGCCAGGAGAAGGGGTGCGACCGCAGCTTCCATCTGCCCTGCGCCTCAGAAGGTGAATGTGTCACCCAGTTCTTTGGGCTGTACAGGTAAGGGCTGCCGGCCCTCGTGCAGGAGCCTCCTCATCTCCAAGTCCCCTCCTGCCAGCAAGCGAGGAACCCACAGGGACACTTCCCAGCAGCCTGCCACAGCCAGAGCCAGAGCCCGGACAGGGTCTGCGGCGCCTTCAGCGCTCCTCTGCCCTCCTCGCCGTCGCCAGGGAAGGCCTCAGCACTTGTCACTTCACCTTGCCCACCCCTTCCATCTTCCCCCCAGGTCCTTCTGCTGGGAGCACCGCCCAGAGCAGGCAGTGCAGGCCAGTCCACAGCTGAACAGCACCTGCATCATCTGCCTGGACCTGGTGGAGGACAAAAAGTCCTACCGCACCATGGTGTGCCCAGCATGCCAACGCGCCTGGTTCCACCGGAGCTGCATCCAGAAACAGGCTGTCCACGCTGGCGTCTGCTTCCGCTGCTTGCGTTGCCAAAACAAAGATCAGTTTGTGATGGAAATGCTCACCATGGGGATTCGAATCTCCAAGAGGTTGGTTTTTCTCTTCCCAACTCACAAGACGTCAGGCGCGAGCGCGGTGCCAGGCCAGGGACTGCCCCGGCAAGCCTGGCCTTCTGCTGTGCCCTGACTCTTGTCCTCTGCTTCATGGAGGAGCTGGAAGCGGGGTGGGGGCGGAAGAGCAGGGACAGCCTGGATCTGCCCGGTGCTGGGGCAGCAGGGGCTCAACACTTTCCCTTCCCTCTGCAGCAGACAAGCATCACGGGAGAGAGACCAGGCCTTCGGACTGGTGTACCAGAGGCGCGTCGGCTGCAATGCCAGCAAGTGCCTTTGTCCGGGAGGCAGGGAGCAGGCAGAGGAAGAGGGGTAAGTTGCCAAAGCAGAAGTCTAGGGCTCTGCATGGGATCTCTGTCTCCCCACGTGCTTGGGGAGGAAGGAATAAGAAGAAGGGTTCTGCCGGGCAATCCCTTGCTTGCGTCACTTTGTCCTCCCAAGCAGCAACCCGTTTGCCTCCCCAGGTCCTGGCAACTGCTCCTGTGCAGCTCCTGCGCTGCCAAAGGCATCCACCAACGCTGCTCCTACTTGGGGAACAGCGCAACCACTTGGGAGTGCGACTGCTGTGCTGGCCTGGCCACTGGTAAGAGGCAAAGCATCCGGGTGCCCCTGCGCTGGGGCCAGAGGCCAGGCTAGGCCTGGTAGCAGGGGCTTCGGGTGGGCTTGGCTTCAGGAGGGCTGTGGGCACCACAATGGCCTCTCCGGCCCAGGGGCTGGGTGGCCGTGCTGCTGACCTTCCTGCCTCCCCTCACAGCCTCCAGTGACAATTCAGAGCTGGCAAGCCCCAGCGCTGCCATCCAGGTGGCACTGGGGCTGTCCCATGGCTCCCTGGTGCCTGAGAGCAGCAGGCCCAGCACCATCACCCAGGCACCACTGAGGCCATCCCGCAGCTCCCCAGTGCCTGAAAGAAGCAGTCACTACAGCGAGCCTGGGCCAGACCAGATGACACACCGCGCACGATTACAACAGCGGGTGCAAAAACCATACAGCAGGCCTGGAAGAAGCTGCGGGACCAGCTGTGTGCCAGCCCCAAGTGCTGAAAGCAGCACCTTGGGCACTGCCAGCCAGCTGGCATTGGGACCACCCTGCGGCTCCCCAGCACTTGAAAGCAGCAGCCCCAGCCCTGCCAGCCAGGTGGCACTGGGCCTGTTCCAAGGGTCCCCCGCACCTGCAAGAAGCAGCTCCAGCCCCAGCATCCAGGCACTGCTGGGGCCATCCCGCAGCTCCCCAGTGCCTGAAAGAAGCAGCCGCTCCAGCCAGCCTGGGCCAGACCGGATCCGACACCGCTCACGGTTACAACGTCGGGCGCAAAAGCCATACAGCTGGCCTAGAAAAGACCGCGGGACCAGCCGCGTGCCAGCCCCAAGTGCTGAGCCCAGCAGCCCCAGCACTGCCTGGCAGATGACACTGGGGCTGTTCCTTGGCGCTCTGGCGCTCACGAGGAGCAGCTCCAACTCCAACACACAAGCGGCATCGGGGCTGTCCCGTGGCGCTCTGGCACTCAAGAGCAGCAGCCGCTCCAGCCAGCCTGGGCCAGACCGGATCCGACACCGCTCACGGTTACAACGTCGGGCACAAAAACCATACAGCTGTCCTGGAAGACGCTGCTGACCAGTCATGCGCCAGCCCCAAGTGCTGGCTCCCATCCCCCAGCACAATAAAGCTGGCTGCTCATCTCATCTGCACTGGGAGATCCCACACTCGTTTGTCGGTCATCCTCCTCTGCCTTTCTTGAAGGGCAGCATTAGGGGACGGGACTGGGGGGGTTGTCTTCTCCCTCAGGGTTGGCAGCGCCTTCCCCAGGCCTTCCTCCCTAGGCGTGGCCTAGGATGATCCACAAGGATCATCGAGTCCAACTCCTGTCCCTGCAGAGGACAAGCCCCAAATTCACACCATATGACTGAGGGTGTTGTCCAATTGCTTCTTGAATGTTGTCAGGCTTGGTGCCATGACGACCTCCCAGGGGTGCTTGTTTGAATGCTCCACCACCCTTTGGGTGAAGAACCTTTTCCTAATGTCCAACCTAAACCTCCCCTGGCAGATCTTCCAGCCGTTCCCTCGGGCCCTATCATTGGTCGTCAGGGAGAAGAGATCAGCGCCTGCCCCTCCTCCTTCCCTCGTGAGGAAGCTGTAGACCGCAATGAGGTCTCCCCTCAGTCTCCTCTTCTCCAGGCTGAACAGACCAAGTGACTTCCCTTCACCATCTTCGTGGCTCTCCTCTGAACACTCTCTAGTAGCTTTGTATCCTTTTTGTACTGTGGTGCCCAAAACTGCAGACAGGACTCGTGATGAGGCCGCACCAGTGCAGAGTAGAGCGGGACGATCACCTCCCTCGACCAGCTGGCCATACAGTGCTTGATGCACCCCAGGGCACGGTTGGCCCTCCTGGCTGCCAGGGCACACTGTTGGCTCGTGTTCAACTTGCCGCCGACCAGAACCCCCAGACCCCTCTCCGTGGGGCTGCTCTCCAGCCTCTCGTTCCCCAGTCTGTAGGTATACCCAGGGTTGCCATGTCCCAGGTGCAAAATCTGGCACTTGCCCTTGTTAAACTTCATACGGTTGGTGGTTGCCCAGCTCTTCCTTTGTCCAGATCTCTCTGCAGGGCCTCTCTGCCCCCGAGAGTGTCAACGGCTCCTCCCAGTTTTGTGGCGTCGGCAAACTTCGGTAACAAACCTTCCAGTCCTGCGTCCAAGTCCTTTATGAAGATATTGAAGAGCACTGGCCCCAAGATGGATCCCTGCGGAACCCTGCTAGTGACTGGTCACCAGCCCGATGTAACCCCATTTACTGTAACCCTTTGAGCCCGACCCATCAGCCAATTGCTCACCCATTGCATTATGTGTTTATCCAGCTGGATGCTGGACATTTTGTCCAGGAGGATACTGTGAGAGACGGTATCGAAGGCTTTACTGAAGTCCAAAAAGATTACATCGACTGGCTTCCCTTGGTCAGCTAGGTGGGTAATTTTGTCATAGAAGGAAATCAAGTTGGTCAAGCAGGACTTTCCCCTCGTGAAGCCGTGCTGGCTGGGACCAATGACTGCGCTGTCTTTCAGGTGCTTTCAATAACTCCCAGAATAATCTTCTCCATAATTTTGCCAGGCACAGAGGTGAGACTGACAGGCCTGTAGTTACCAGGGTCATCCCTGTTGCCCTTCTGGAAGATTGGGACAACCTTTGCCAGCTTCCCATCAACTGGGACCTCCCCAGATTCCCAAGAGCACTGAAAAATCATGGAGAGAGGTCTCGCTATGACATCAGCCAGCTCTTTAAGTACCCTCGGATGAATCCCGTCAGGCCCCATTGACTTCTAAGGATCCAGCTGGAGCAGCAAATCCCGCACAAGTTCGGGGTTGGTTGGGAGTTTGTCCTTCTCGCAGTCATGGTTCTCTAGCCCAGAGACCCAGAGGGTCTCTCTGGACCCCCAGAGCCCTTCATCGGTGTTGAAGACCGAGATGTAGCGAAGTCTGCTTGTTGTGGGAGTGTTTAGGCCAGATCCCTTGCAAGCCCAAAAGCAGTGTTTTACACTGAAAGCAGTGTTTTACACTGAACTGCCTCAGGATTAGCCTGGGTTGATGAGTTTTACTGCGCTCTGCCTCGGCGGGTGTCACAGCTGCGCCTCACACCCCGCGTGTCAGTCCCTGGGGCAGCGGGCCACCGCGGCGCTCCCACTCCAGGGCAGCTCTCAAGAGAAGCCCCACAGTGCGCAACCAGCGTTCCCCATGCTGACACCACTTGGCCTCAGCGTGGCCCCTCGGCACCTGCCTGCGCTAGGAAACACAGAACCAGCGTCGGAGAGGGCTGTTCGCGGCCGTGCCGGCTGCCCCAGCGCTGTGGAGAGCTGGCCACGACGCCCAGACAGGGCCATGAGGTGAGGGGCCTGCGCTGCACAGGACCCCGCCAGGGGGTCAGGATGGGACAGTCTCAGTCTCCCTCCCCTCCAGGATCTCTGCCATCCCGAGGGGACCTGTGGGGGCGCGGTGTGCTGGGGGTGGTGCTTGCGGGAGGGGCGGTGCTTGCGGGAGGGGCGGTGCCCTGGGGTGTGGCCACGGTGGGGAGGCCAGGCAGTGAGGTCACAGAGCCCCGCTGTGCCACGCTGTGATGTGCAGTGCTGTGCCACAGGCACTGCTCCAGCAGCGGCAGCAGCAGCAGCAGCAGCAACAGCAGCAGCGGCATGGTGCAGGCGCAGGGGGCCGTGGCCCCTGCCCGCCTCCTCCTTCTCCTCCTGCTGGTCCTGCGAGCCTGGGATGTTGGTGCTGCTCCGTGGCGAGCGCGGGGATTAGGTAGGCGGGCAGGCGAAGGCCAGCACCCACCCCACCTTGTGGTGACAGCGGGGCTGGGGTCATGGTGGGGCGGGGCTGGGCCGGGTGAGCCGTAGCCAGCTCCACGGGCAGCGGGAGGCAGACGCCCTGCGGGAAGGCGCAGGGGGCTGTGGCCACTCCAGGGGCATTTTCCAGGTGAACGATGGGGCCAGGAGCGGTGTCGCAGGGCGAGAAACTGCTCCTGGAGCCGGCCCTGTGCTGCCCTGCCCTGGGGCAGCCTTCCCCCAGCCTGCGCATCCCACAGGAGCGCTTCTCCAGGCTGGTCACAGCTGTGCCTGGCGCCGTGGCTCTGCTGCTCACTGGCTGGGTCCTGGCTTTCAGCCTCAGGGACGTCCATCCTTGGGAGGTGTCCACTCAGGAAAACAGGGGCATTCCTGCTCTAGCCCTGCAGTGCTCTCCTTGGGTGAACCCAGGTCCCCCTGCCCACAGCCTGGGGAACAGACGGGGCAGCGTTGGTGCAGCCTTTCCCTGGCCAGCAGGCTCTTCTCCACGAGACATGTGAATGATCAATTTTTTCCTCCAGTGCTTTGGTGTGGGCCCCCTTTGTGCACCGTAGAGATCTCCCAGTAAGAAATCCCCGAGGGGCCATGTGTTTGTCCTTCAGGTCCTTGAGGGGTGTTGCACATGGCCTGGAAACGGTATTTGGAGAGCTGCCAGGTGCCAGCCAACAGGCCACACAGGCCCCTCTGCAGCTTTGGAAATCTCCACCCACATCTGGGTCCCACATCATTCCCTGACCCCCTGCAGTCACTGCAGGTCACGGAGAAAGAAGCAGATCCTAACATCTAATGGAAACGTGCTTGGTTACAGCTGTGCCCGTAGGCGATGGCCACCCGACTTCTCAGCTGAATCTTGTCTGGGAGCCTCAGGGCGATCCCACAGGTATGGCACTTGGCTGAACGAGCAGGTAGGTTTTCATAGTCTCTTTGTGTGAAATTTTACTTACTATTTTCTTGGCCGATGCTCAGACATGCAGAAGAGCAGAGAGGGAACGGGTCGGGCTCAGCGACGGTCTGACGGGGCGCTCTGCCTTGCAAAGCGTTCTGTCCCAGCCTCTCCAACCCTGCGCTGCTTGCAGCACCTGCTGCAAAGCCAGCGGGCTTGTTGGGCTTGAGTTTAGAGCTGGCATGAGCTCCCGGGAGTCCTTTCTCCCAACAGCTCCGTGCATGCTTTGCTTTAGACCGGCATGGTCCAGGCACCCAGTAACTGCCTGCATGATGCTCCTGAGTGGAGCTGAAGGGCAAGTGGCATGGAGCAATCCCGCGTTTGAACTGCGTTCCCTGCCGTTCAGATGTGAAGAAGTATATTGAAAGAGTTCATGGGAGCTTCTCTGTTCTGTTTGTTTACAGATGCGGCTGGAGACGATGGATATCCAGCTTCCCGGCCGGATTCCAGGGCTGACGCGCAGGGCGATCGCATGGGTACGTCATGGCTTTTTAATTCCTTTGAGAGCTGCCAGCTCAAAGCCCAAATGTGAGCGAGGCATCTCTTGCGGGTGTGAGAATAGAGAGCTGCATCGTGTGCGCCATGTCGTTCTGGGATCCCCTTCTCTGTTCTGCTATTCAGTAACGGCGGTGAATATCCCGATGTATGATGGAAACTTCTCGTGGGTGTTTGGTTGCAGGTGTGGGTACAGGGAGGGCTTTTGCAGCTTCTCGGCTGGATCCTGCGCTGGAGCTCACCTGGCATGCCAGGGGTGAGTAGTGAGTCTTGAGCGACTTCACAGGCTAAGCACTCGTTTTCGGTCTTTTATTTGTGAGAAATGTAACTTGATGCTTTCCGTTAAGGTCCTCAAAGAGCAAAGTATAAAGCTGACCGAGGAAAATCTTCCCAGCGGTCATCAGAAGTGCTAAAGGACATCCTGAAGGACTTGGACAAAGCAGCCCGTGGTGGGTATATATCACTCTGAAGCAGAGGACTTGGGCAGCTGAGGTTTGAGATGCGGGTCTGGACAAGCCGTAGCCTACGCAGCAGGAAGGGATCGATCAGAGCCTCACGGCGGTGCCACTCAGTTTCAGGCCTTGCAGGTGCTGGCAAGCTGCAGAGATGGTCCAGAGTCTCTGCTGCCAGTTGTGGTTCAAGCTGAGTCCCAGGGACAGCTGCTGCCCCAGTTCTCCCATTCCTAGTCAGCTCTTCTGGGCAGCCGTTGGCATCCAGCTGGCAGGAACTGGCGGTGCTCCCACCTGGAGTGCGTGAGGGAGTGGCCGAGGAGCTGATTGCTGAGACGCCGTGAGAGGGCCAGCACCCCGCCAGTCGCCAGAGGGGAGAGTGCCCTTGGGCAGCGGAGGGGCTGCGCAGGCAGCTTGGGGTCCCTGAGCCTGGCAGACTTTGCCTGGGCTGCAGGCATCCCCTGGCCAGGATGGGAGCCCCCCGGCTTCACCGCCTGGTCCAGCCCCGTTGTTCTCCTTGATGGCTGAGGACTCTCGGTGACACCTTGGGGTCAGGGACAGGTGAAAGCTGGACACCCAGCTTGAGGCTGGACACCCAACGTGAAGGCAGCTAAAATGAAGGGCTGGCAATTCGGTCGCGGGTGGTTGAGCTCTCTGTTTCTAGTTCTGCTTTAGATAACTCGGGTGTGGTTTTCCTCTTGTTTTGGGGGACTGTGGGCTCTTCACCGCCACTTGTGAAAGCGCCCAGAATACGGTTGCCAGAGCTTGCGGATCAGTCCACCGTGTGCATCTGTTACGCTTCCCGTGTAATGGAGTTGGCATGATGGGAAGTGCTTCTCAGAAGGGCTTATTCCCCAGCTGAACTGGCTACAGCGTCTTCCTGTCCTCTCTGAAGGAAGTCCTTTACCCTCCCCTACAGTTTGCCAAAAATGCACTAAATGGAACGTGAACAAGATCACGTGCAATCTCCTAGTCTCTCAGCGGGTCAGGATTTGCTGTCTGCTGGTAAACTGGAAAGTGTCTAGCGCTTACGTTTTTCGCCAGGAATGGCACGGTGTTTGCACTAGTGACTAGGTGCACCCGGAAAGGCCCAGGCTTTGTTTCAAAGCGTTAGTCATGTATTTTGAGAAGTAGGGCCTCCCGAAGACAGCGTGTTCGTGATGAGGAGTGGCTACTTCTGATTAAACTGACCCACCTTCTTTCTCAAGAGATGGATGGTGAGAGTGTGGCGCAGGAGGTGCTTCAGGAAGGAGGCAGTCACGCAGCGCCAGTCTCTGATGAAAAAGCGGGGGCAATTCAATCAAGAGGCGTGCCAGGTAATCGCTGTCCTTTGGTCATCCCGTGTCCGGAATGAAAATCAGTGTGTGCCTGCAGGCTCTTCCCCTGGTGCCCAGCACTGCCCATGGTGTCAGCAGCCAAACTATTAGTACAGAGCAAGAGTTGTAAAAGGCGCCAGGAACGGCTGTCTGAGGATGCCTGTCACCCCTGGGGTGTGGAGGTTATTGCTATCCGCGTGCCAGAGAGACACCCCCTCGTAACCCTCTGTGGATGCAGGGAGGTGCTCACCGCCCACTACACCCAGCTCACAGGAATTTCAGAACTTTGCCACTTTGGGAACGAGGCCGTGTGAACCCTGCTCAGCAGGTGATGGGAAATATGACTCTCAATCGAACGGACCTCCCGCAGTCCCTGCATCCCAGAGCTTGCCATGAGTCCCCCTAGGCACAAGAGAGGAGGATCCCTGCTGTGAACTGAGGTCCAAAGGGATGCACTGACAGATCGGGCACGGCTTGGAGGGAACCTGCACCGTCCTTCTGCACCCTCTGTGCCTGAGCCATGCTGAGGCTTTCCCGTTCTCGGATTCTTGGCAGTGCTGTCCAACCGCGGGGAAGCCCACCACGCTGGCGGAGAGGAAGTTTTTCAAAAGGATCCAGGTACTGAGCAGTCTTGCAGGGGTCCCTAAGTGGGAGAGAAGTCCTGAGAAGTGGGGGCATGCAAGCGGTGCCCATGCTGGAGAAAAGGCAAAGAGGGAGAGCGAGGTTCAGGTGTCTCCCGAGAGGGCCTGACTCCGTCCCCTCGGGGTGTGGGTCCTTCCTCCTGGGGAGGGAGAGCTGGGGGTGGCACTCCCTGACGCAGGGATGGTTTTGGTCCGTCTCACTCGAAGGGGCAATTGGCCAAACAGCTGCGCTCGCCCACGTGCTCTCCATCTGCCCTTGTGAGTTCTGTTCAGTGGGACAACTTGTCCCAAAGGGTCGGAAGGAGCCTGCAGGCGGCAGCACTAGCAAGCCTTGGAAAGCGAAGGTGGGCGAGCGCAAAAGAAATTGTGCGCAAACGTGAAAGCTCACCAAGAAGGGGGAGCAAACCCATGGCCCTGGGAAAACTGGATTACGGCCATCGCAGAGTGTAAGCAAAGCTGAGAGGAGAAAGAGAGGCTTCGGAGCGCATGGATTTGCCAGGGCTTTGGGAGTTTCCTTTGCTTCTCCTAGAAAGCAAGGAAACGTTGCAGCCCCAGGATGTTCAGTGGTTCAGAGATGCTAACCAAGTGTGAAAGGACATTTCCTGGCAATGCCAGAGCTCCTGTGAGGTTACCGGTAGCGTGCAGGGGGCACTAACATATGGAATTGTTCCTCCAGGTGTGGCTGGCAAGAGAAGCACAAATGCTGCAGATGCTAAAGATTTCCAGCAGTACTGCATAGAAGGGGCCGTGGCAATCTTGGGCTCTGTGCTGTTTGGGATGGTGTTGTGTTGTGTGATCTGTCTGTGGAGGAAGAGAAAACAGTGAGTTGTTGAGGGTGGGGTGGAGGGGCCAAAGTTCTGTATTAGATGGCTGCTCTTAGCCACTAGTGCTCTTAGCACTAGTGACATCTGCCTACCAGCAGAAATCACCCTCTTAGGTGATGCCACAAATCCCCAATGTTCACCTCGGCCAAGGTGTCCCAGCACCTCAGAGCGTGGTGACGAACCTTCCCAGCTCTCGGCCTTGCTTTGCAGAGAGACAGTCTCTCCCATCTGCACCCGAACACTGCCAGCGTGCGTGCCACCGCTCCCACGTGCAGCCAGGCACCCGCACCCCACGGTGCGCCCGGCGCTGCCCCACACCCTCGCACCCGCCCGGCACCGCAGCCGTGGTGGGGCCTCAGCAGCCTCTTCTCTCCGCAGGCGCCTCTCCGCAGCTTCAGGAGCCCGGCCCGACACCATCAGCTGCCCCTCGCGCTCGCAAAGCCAGACCACCCGCCCCAGCACCTCTGAGGACTGGACCCGACACCAGCAGCCATCACCTGTGCCTGGAAAGCCAGCCCGCCTGCCACAGAGCACCGCGGGGGGACGGGCTCGCCCGCCTGCACCCCGGCCTTCATGGCTGTCTCACTCAGCCAGCCAGCTGTCGCGGGACCAGCCCAGCACCCTCCAGCCCCCAGAGGAACGGAAGCCACCCCCCCGCCCACCAAGCCCATTGCGCCAGCCCTCCTCCGAGGGCCTGAGGCAGCCCCGCCAGGATATGGGGTTTGGGTGGGACGACAGCCTCCCGACTGACAGCTTCAGGGGTCGACGATTATTTTCAGAATAATAGCAATAAATACAGATCAGTAGCACGATTGTTTGGGTCATAACGAGAGCAAACCCAGGAATTAAGCAATTCTGGGCCGAACTTCCTATCGGGGCACGCAGGGACGTGGATGGCCGTGGTGTCAGCAGGCAGGGAGCTGGGCATGGATCCCGCCGTTGGCCTGGGGGAACCCAGCTTCCGTAGTGGGACCGGCCTGCTAAATTGTGAGCCACAGAGGCACCGATGGGGCTTGTTAACAGGCCATCAGCCCCACCTCTACTCCCTGGGCCAGCTCTGTCCTGGGACAGGGATTTCTCCACAGCAAAGCTGGCAGGGCTGAAAGCTGTTGCTGGTCCTCAAGTATCCTTGGAACCCCATTCACAGCCCCACAAACATGGTGGCTCTGTGCTTGCCTAGACCCCTAAAGGTCCCAACACTCTCTTTCTCCCTGTACTGTCCCACTCGGTGAGACACGGGGAGGTTGTTTCAAAATCTCTGTGCGGCAGCGAGGAGTAACGACAATTACCCAAAGGTTCACTCAGGCAAGGCGAGCGGTTAAGACATTTTGCAGTGTCTCTGCGGCCGTATGCTGCACCAAGGCACGGACACGGGGCAGCCCCCACCTCAGGTAGCGCACTCTGCCAGCCAGCAGAACAGAGATCTGCAAGAGCTGCTGAGCTGCTGGTGGGGCTGGGGGCAGAGTGAAGGGCAAAGGAGGTGCGGGCTCATGGCTGTAGGCTATGGGCCTACAGGGCTACCCCAGGGCTGCCCCAGCTCCTTTACGCTGAGGCTCTGGGTGGGCAGAGCTTGGATCTGGGGGATGCATGACCAGTATTCCTCCGACTGCATCTCCCTTCCCACCGCTCTCCCCACCCCGGGCTGGGGAGCAAGCTGGCTCTCCACCCCTTGCAGGTGTTGCACCCCTCTGCACAGATCAAGCTCGCTGGCCTGACGCAGGGTGATCTCTGTGAGCAGGGCTTCGATCCTGCTCTTAGGGAACTGCCCGAAACATCTGGGGGTCTCTTGGGCACAGCCTTTGAGGCACATGGATTTGGGCTCATCAAAGCCCTGGCCTCCGACAGCCGCAGGGATAGCTGGGAAGCCCGTAGGGACTCGCGTGTTCTCTGGCTGCAGGCTGCTGCCCAGCCCTGCTGGAGCAAGTAGGGCAGGTCTGGGACACGTCCGTGCCAGCTTCTCCGGCCCTGCTTGCGCTGGGTCTGCAGGGACCCTTCCTCTGGGTGCCAGGGCAGAAGGTGCTAGGGCAGAAGCAGGCCCCTGGCTGGTACAGCTGCTTGTGATGTCACTGGGGGCTAAGTAGCTCATTGGGTATGAATGGACACCTGGCTTTTGCTGGTGCTTGTGATGTCAGTGGTGGCTCTGCAGCTAGCAAAGCAGGAGCGTGCAGCTGGCTTGTGCAGCTTTTTGTGATGTCACTGGTGGCTCTGTAGCTATTAGGGCAGGAGCTGGCCCCTGGCTTGTGCCAGTGCTTGTGATGTCATGTTCCCAAGTAGTTGGTAGGGCAAGAGAAAGTCCTTGGTTTGTGCAGCCTCTTATGGTGTCACTGGTGGCTGAGTAGGTGCTAGGCCAGGAGTATGCAGCTGGTGTGTGCAGCTGCTTGTGATGTCACTGGTTGCTGAGTAGCTCTTAGGGCAGGAGTAGGCACCTGGCTTTTGCAGGTGCTTATGACGTAAGGGATGGCTGACGAGGTGATATGACAGAAGCACGCCCCTGATTTATTCAGGTTCCTGGAAGGCCGCTCTTGGCTGAGTAGCCAATAGGTGCGGGGCAGGACCCTGGGATGTGCAGGTGCTTGTGATGTCATAGGTGGCTGAGTAGGTGCTAGGGCAGGAGTAGGCCCCTGGGATGTGCAGGTGCTTGTGTAGTCATAGGCACCTGAGTAGATGATAGGGCGGGAGCAGGACCTTGCTTGTACAGCTGCTTGCGATGTCACTGGTGGCTCTGCAGCTAGCAAAGCAGGAGTATGCAGCTGGCTCGTGGAGCTTCTTGTAATGTCACTGATGGCTGAGCAGCTGATAGGCCAGGAGTATGCAGCTGGCTTGTGCACATGCTTGTGAGGTCGCTGTTGGCTGAGTAGCTCTTAGCGCAGGAGCAGGTGCCAGGCTGGTGCTGGTGCTTGTGTTGCCAGGGGTGTATAGGAGTGGGCGATAGGTTAGAAGGAGGCACTTGGCTTCTTCATGTGCTTGGAGGTCACACGTGCCTTTCTATGAGATAAGGACGGAGCAGGCTCGTGGCTTGTGCAGTTGCTTGTGACGTCACGTGTAGCTGAGTAGCTTTTAAGGCTGCAGCTGGCCCCTGGCTTGTGCAGGTGCCAGTGATGTCATGTTCGCAAGTAGTTGGTAGGGCAGGAGAAAGTCCCTGGTTTGTGCAGCTGCTTGTGATGTCACTGGGGGCTCTGTAGCTCTTAGGGCAGGAGCATGCAGCTGGGCTGCGCAGGGTTTTGTGATGTCATAGGTGGCTGAGGACGTGATAGGGCTGGAGCAGGAACCTTCTAGGTGCAGGTGCATGTGATGTCACTGATGACCGATCAGGTGGTGGAGCAGAAGCAGGCCCCTGGCTTGCCAAGGTGATTTTGAGGTAACTGTTGCCTGAGTATGGGATTGGCTTACTTAACTCCCCCAGCCGCAGTAGGCAGGCTCTGCAGTAGCCTACTGCGCCTGAAAATCCTCGCGGTTGTTTCTTTGGTATTTCTACAATAGCCTGGACCCGTTGTGGGTCTACTAATCTTTGTCCCTCTTTAATATGAATCCTAAATATTTTACTTCCTGCTGACACAGCTGAAGCTTCGAAAGAGATGCACGGTGACCTTTTTTTGCTAAAGCCGTGCAGAGACAAATAGTATCTTTCCAGCAATCTTCATGTCTCTCACTAGCAAGCAACAATTCATCTGCATAGTGTACAAGTATAGAACCTCCAGGTAACAGAATATCTTTCAACTCATCTTTAGGGAAACGGGAGAATATCGTAGGAGACCCAGTGAGCCCTTGGGGCAAGCGGGTCCGCGTTAGTTGCTGGCCTTCCCACGTAAATGTGAACGGATGCTGGCTGTCTTCTGCTACACTAAAAAATGCAGGTGTTAAATTGGTAACAGTAGAGTATTTTGCCCAAGGTGGAATTGGTCATAACCTTGTTGATGGGTCTGGAACCACCGGATGAGGTACAATCACATGCTGATGTATTGCTCCGAGATCCTGTACAAACTGGTATTCTGCATTTCCTTCCATGTCTAACCTATTTCTGCTGACAGGTAAATCTGGGGTATTATACAGGGAATTACATGATCGTAAACCCCCTTTTTTCACTTACTGGTTGATTTGTTTCTGAATGCTTTTTTCTGCTTGCCTGGGAATTTGATGCTGCTTGACTGCTTTTAGCTCTGTATCATATAGCTCACCTAATAGCAGTGTGCTAGAAAGAACACACATTCTCTCTTAGTGCTGTATCATCAATGTCAACAATGTTTCCTCAAATATTCTGCAGTTTGTGGAGTTTGCATTCCTGTCATCCTGCAAAAAAAATGACATTGCAATAGTTACTTAGATTTCTCATCAGAAAACGCACTTTAATACAGACTTAATCGACATTTTTATTCTATACAGTTCTGTGTAATGAAATGTCACCAAACTGTTGGGATATTGACACCTTAGGAGAGGAGAATGTAGCATGGCGAGTGGACATGGCACCTATAACTTAAAGATTATTAATTTTTTAGGTTTTCCTGTAGCAATGTCTACTTGATTAGAGTGGGATGCTTTCTTCTTTCAATCTTCAGGTCCTGAAGAAGGCTTCTGTATGATGTGCACGATGGAAACTCACATTAATTTTATATTTTTCAATTTTTAATTTTTCAAAGAATTATTTGATGCATAGAAGTTATTTTGATACTTTAAAGAAGAAAGGTTTTAGAAATATGAGGTTTCTTTCATTTTATTTGAGGTAAATATAACCTTCCTATTTATTAGGAACAGGAAAACATTTCAGTTTTGTCAGCCAGGAGGACGCCCATGAATTCTTATGCTTCACTTTGCAGAAAGCTTGCTTGAATGGAAGCATCAAGTAAGCATGCACAACTTAACTTTTAAATGTTCTCTAGTCCCTCTTACTCCTTTATTTACTATCATAAATTAACAGCTATGCCCTTGGTTTTCATAAAAAGAAAAACTCTTTGAAGGGTTACCTCTGTGCCTTAAATCTTCTGAGGGCTGATGATCATTTATGTCCGCATTAGACAGACCTTCTCAAGCCACAACACTGATTCATCACCTATTTGGAGGATGTCTAAGATCCCGAGGCACTTTTTAAAAATCTTACTCTCCTTTGAACTGGCCTGTGTCTTTTTGTCTGTCTGTAGTAAAGGAGTTTGTAGTTTGATTAAAGTAAGAGGTATTCAGAATTGAAATTTGCACGGTTAGTCTCCTTCACATATTGTTAAGCATTTGTATTTTGATTCCAGCAAAGTGCTTGAACTGCAAAGCCGTTTCCGATACATATGAGCCATTCCTGGATATTACTTTGGATCTAAAGGGAAGATGTTTTGTGAATATGGGTCGCGATGCGTAAACACTTGTACAGCTTTCTAAAATAAACTCATTTTACTTAAACCCATATACTGTTAAAAGAAAAGAATTTGGTGGTGGATGGGAGCGGCTTGGACTTTGTTCTTCTATGGAAGCCACGTAAACGGTCTCGATGTTTTCCATTCAAAGCTTAGAAAAGAATACATTTGTTTCTAAGAGAGTAATCTTGGTGTTTCTCTTTGAGTCTCTGGAAATATATTCTACAAATTGTGGCCGGTAGCTCACAGTGGAGTTTTATTCCTAGTATTGTCTACACTGGGGCTCGACAGCCTTTGTCAGCGTGAAGTTGCACCCTGAAATTTTCAGATGGCCAGAAGTCTCTCTTGAGAATGTAAAATATCCTGAAGATTTGGATCACCAGCAGAGATACAGAAGTCATTATCCCACTCCACTCAGCGCTTGTCAGGCCGCACCTGGAATAGTGTGCACAGTTCTGGTCCCCGTTATACAAAAACGATGTGGACAGGCTGGAGGGGGTCCAGAGAAGGGCCACCAAGATGATGCAGGGTCTGGGCAGCCTGCCGTAGGAGGATAGGCTGAGAGAGCTGGGCTTGTTCAGCCTTGAGAAAAGGAGGCTTCGAGGTGATCTCATCCCCATGTACCACTACTTAAAGGGGAGCTACAAAGAAGATGGAGACTCCCTTTTTACAAGGAGGCACTTGCTGAGGACAAGGGGCATGGCAACTGTAGTGAGGGCAGCACTGTTTGCTTATAAAGAATCCAGACAGGTTCCTTCCAACTGTCGTTGCGAGGTTCAGTCAGATTCTGAGACCACTTCTACCAAAGAAGAAGTTGCTGAAAGTACTGTAACAAAAGCTAATAACACGCATCCCAATATCAAGGGTCAGCACAAGGTCAGGAAAAAGCCTTGGACGCTGAAGATGAATTCCTTGGGCAGTGTGAGTCTGAAGACCGTAGAGACAAAGACGAAGCAAGAGGATCAAAAGAACCTGAACTAATTTCCAAAGGAAATCCTTTGTACCTCAAAGGGTCTCTTGAGAGCAAAGAGAAAGTAGGGCAAACTTGCTCGATAAAGTCGGACGTGGAATGTGCTTCTAAAGAACTTGCATCTCTAGCTATTACAGACAAATGCCAAGATACAAAGGACATTTCTACTAACTATGTAGAGGTACCACCTGTTAATGACTCTTGTATGACAGAGCTGGATGAAGTTTTGGAGAGTCAATTTTCTAGAGAAAATGAGGGAGTGGGTAATAAAAAATGTGAAGGAGATCAACACGTGAAAAAAGATCAGGAAAGAAGATAGGACTCTCCGAAAACGGACAAAGAGCACCACCGAAAGGAGAGAGAAAACTCAGACACTGAGGAGAGGGAGAAGGAGAAGCAAACCAGGAGCAAACCAGGTGATCACTGCCACAAGAGGAGGTGCTCTCGCGGTGTGGAAACAAATAAGCAAAATCGTCCTAAGCAGGAGTATTGCAATGAAAGCAAGCGTAGATCTTCCCATCATGAAAGAAACAGTCCCAATAATGTCAGAAGCTCAGGAAAATAGTCTCGTTCCAGATCCCAAAGCAGAGAAAGAACAGCACCAGACAGGAATGGCTATTATCGTTCCAAAGGAGAGAGAACGTGGAGCAGAGAAAGATACTATCAAGATGCAGCACAGAGATGGGAAAAAGGCAGATACTGCAATGGTTCTTACTCCTCTCACGGAACAAGGGATGGCAGAGAGAGAAAGTCCTCTCATTGTGATAAAGACTTTGACAAATCGAGTCAAGCTTACAACAGCAGGTCCCATAAGGATCATCATTGCAAAAGCAGATGGCCTCACAACGCACTCTCTGGAGAGGAAGATGTACATCACTTTAGCAGCCACCGAGCAAACTTCCAGCATTGTTCAATACCTCCGCAGCCATGTGGAAAATATTCTCGTGAAAGGCATGCACTTCCACCTGTGTCAGCTTATTCCAATTTTGAGGACGCATCCCGGGAAAATGAAAAAGACAAACTGAGACATGGCAAAAGGAAACATACCCCCAAAGAAGGAAGCGGAGGTGAAACCGAGAAGAAATGCCGAAAGACAGGTGACCAAAGAATGAAAAACTGTAGAGAAGGTCAAGGAGAAAAAGAAGGCCAAAGATCAATAGCGAGAGAAGGACTACAAGTAAGCGAGGACTCCAGCATGATCAGCAATTTTTTCCTAATTCTTTTCCGGGTGTTTCTCACGTCTGCCTGTTCTTCATTGTTTCTAAGTTACTTATAAGGCATAATCTGGCTGGGATGTCTTTGCCCCCCAATAAACATTGTCAAACGATCGCGGCTCTGCTGCAGTCACCCCATCCCCACCGCCGCTGCTTCACAGCCCTCTGCCGGAGGCCACGCCCCTTTTCACCCCCCCATCCCTCCCACCCTCCTGCTCTCCACCCTTTATTTGCATACGGGGGGACACACACAGACACAACAATTTGAGGGGAGGGACCAGGGTGGGTCTCGGGGAGAGACCGTGTCCCAGCCCCACTGGGGCACCCCGAATGTGCCTTTACACAGCGTTCTTATAGCCTTCAATCCTTCAGGTACCAGACGACTTGACTCATCACTCCCACCCACACGACCACTTACTAATCATAGTCAAACTTTGCAAAGCAACTCTAATCTTGCAGCTTTTTTGCTGCTTGTCTACTGATCCAGATGTCCCTGGAGTCAGCCTTGCTAGCGTTGCTGTTCTATGACGCCCGACGACACCAGGAGGGTTTCAAAGACGTGTCAGAGGGGTTAGGATGCTGGCGTTGTCTTGGTTGAGCCGGGGTTGAGCCACCAGCCAGGGCCCCAAAAAGCCAGTGACAGGGTGACGGAGAGCCAGCAAAGCTGCCAGCCAGGGAGGAGCGGTATCCTTTAGGGATTAGATTTGCCGCTGCAAATCAGAAATCCCCCTGCAGCACTCAGGACATTTCAGAGTCCCCAGCAGAGCCGTCCCACAACATTTCATCTCGCTTGATAACTGCTGTTCTGGAGACCGACATGGCTGACCAGCAGCCCCATGCCCCAGGACTACAGCTCCCAGCATGCCCTGGGAACCAACATGGCCACCTGGCAGCCCCATGTCCGAGGACTACAGCTCCCTTCGTGCTGTGGGGCGCTCCTGCCCTGCTGTCTGACCCTGTGGGGACACCATCCCCCCACCCTACCTGGGCCCCATCCCCCCACAGGCCCCATGGCCGCCTCCCCAGGGCTGCCCTGGCCCCAGAGCCCCGGTGGAGCAGGGAGGAGGAGCAGAGAGGGACAGAGCGGCAGAGAGGGGTGGGAGCAGGACAGAGGGATGGCAGGAACACGGGGGAGCTGGGCAGGGAGGAGAGAAAGGAAACCCCTGGTGAGGAGCAGGCACAGGCACAGGGAGAAGGGGACGGAGGGGAAGGGGGCAGGGGGCGGCCAGGAACATGGTGATGAGCAGCGGGACAGAGGGACAGAGAGAGCAGAGGAGGGCAGGAGGAAGGACAGAGGGATGGACCGACACAGGCAGGGCGAGGGAGCCGGACAGAGGCAAAAGGATGAGAGGAAAAGGAAGGGGAGAGGGAAAGGGAGAGGCAGGGACAGAGAGCAGCACACAGAGAAGAGATGCAAAAGAGCTGCAAGACAGTCAGTACCGTAAACCGGAACCTGGCTGCCTCTTCTCCAAAAAGATGTGAAAACGGCAGTTAATGATGACATAAGCAGCTGCACAAGCCAGAGGCCTGCTCCTGCCCTATCACCTACTCAGCAAGCAGTGACATCAGAAGAAGCGTCACAGGCAAGGTGACTTCTCACACCCAATCAGCTACTCAGGAACATGTGACACCACAAGCACCTGCACAAGCCTGGGGCCTGCTCCGACGCCAACAGCTACTCAGAGACCAGGGACCTCACAACCACCCGCACAGCAGGAGCGTCCTCGCTTCCAGCACCCTGGATTTTGCCCCTCCATCTCCATCCCTGTCTCCCATCTCCCCGTGCTCTCCTCTCTCCCAGGCGCCTTTCTCACCCACTCCACCACCTCCCCATGGCTGTCTCTGTGTTTGTGCGGCAGATCTTACCTCGACAGCATTGTCCCAGACAGGTCACCTGCATCTCCTTCTCTTCCTCCTCTGCTGTCATCACGACTACGCCAGCTGTCTGACGCACTTTTGGACCTCAAAGGCCCTTTCGTCCTGCCTCCCTTCCGCTGTTAAATCCTGTGCCTGCAAGACAAGTGACAGCCGCTTGCTGGCCCCTCTGTGGCATCTTACCTGCATCCTCCTGAGCTGGACAGCTGCTGGGAGCTGTCACCATCAGCCCCGGCTCTGCTTCAAGTCTTCTCCCGGCACAGGCGCAGCTCTGCCTGTGCTTGGTGCGGGCCATGCTTCCCGAGGGAGAACAGCAACCCTCAAAGTTACTCCTGGGCACTGTCCAGCTGGGAAGAGCTGAATTGAAGGCAGGTTTGCTGCAGGTCCTGAGCCTGGTCCAGGGGTGCTCCCTGTTCCCCAGCTCGGCCACAGGTCCCACGCCTGGCTCCTTCCAGCAGGAGTCTGGAAAGCCCCTTCCCAGCTGCGAGCGCCAGGCCGAGGGCACGGGGCACAAACAGCCCCCTCCCCCGAGGGCCCCAGCGTCCGCCTGGCCTCTGCCCCCAAACTCCCAAAGCTTCCAAACAGGCTCGCCCTCTAACTAAACCATCTTCAGTTTCAAGAAAACAAGTTGCATGCTGCCAGATTCACCCGTCCCACTAAGACTAAGGGCAATTTGGGCTTCAGCTGCCCAACAAGAGAATTTCCATTACAGAATCCCAGCCACCACCTCCATGACTGTCGTCACTGACCCACAAAAGCTGCATTGTAAAAAATCTTACAGCTAATTCCAGTTTTCCTCTCCTCCCCAAAACTTTGCTCTTCTCCCACCCTCAGACTGCCGCAGTAATAATCATGTCATTCTTCTGTAATTACCACCGATCTGAAACCCCTCCAGTGACAGCACTGTTGATAAGGGAGAACCATCACTCACCACGCACCCACCTGTGAGGCCTTTTGCCTCTGTGGCTGAGCACGGCTACACGGACATCTCTGCCCGACAGGAGAACACCGGCCCGAAAATATCTCTTACACTGTCTTGGCTCTACAGGAAGCAAGAATAGCGATCATGATAGTGATAGGAACAAGCTTAAGAGAAAGCAGGATAGCGGAAGAAGCAGAAAATGTGATACGTCTCACCCCCCTCTAACGTTAGAGGAAGTTTCAGGGGTGGGTTTTTGTGTTTGGCTTTTTTCTTCTTTTAAATCACTGCCCAGCACAAGTGAAAACCACACACCTGCGTTTGAAGGAGAACTCTCAACTACAAGAGCAAAACTCTCCAGTCTATGTCATTACACTTCTTCTAGGATACATTGGTCATTTTTTTTTTTTCACATTTCAGTGTAGAGCTTTACGGTCAAACCACTGAATTCGGATACCGAAATAGGAAAACATCGTCTGTAAATCTTTAAAAGAACACTACATTGAAGGAAAACTGTTTGTATAAACCGCAAATGCCATGTTTCTTCTCTCAGAGGTTATAATGCTTTTGAGTATCTTTGCCATCTTCATCTTCTCTCTCTTCCCTCTCTTCTGATGACATTATAACTACCGTACCTCAACATAGCATATTTTCCTCTCCCTGATGGTTTTTCTCCTTTTCCTTACAATTTTTTTCACAGCATTTCTTTTCCATTATTAAACTGGTTTAATCTGAAGCCACGTGTTTCTTTCTCACTTTTACCCTTCTGATTCTCAACCCCATCCCACTGGGGTTTGTCATTACCATCATCTTAATGACACACTAGATCCTGCCAAACCTACAGCCTGCAAAACCTGAACACCAACCTCTGCAAGACACGTTCCAGAACTTACCATCAGCACACAGAAGCACACATAGCTATCTTGTTCTGTCCTTGCCAAAACTGCTGGGTGACCTGTCATCAGCCTCGGTGACTGACGGCAGGCAAGACTCTCTCATCTGCCTTAGCTCAGATGCAGCTCCTAGGAAAACAGCTACTTCAGAAAGTCATGCCTCGCTATTTTGGGAAAGTGTTTCGAGGAAATGTTTTTAATACTCTAGAATGGTAAGACTAAGCATGGTGATCTCACTCCAAGTTCGAGCTCTGCCACAGGTTACCTGTTTTATTTTTTCCCTCTCTTTTCACCAAAGGGTGGCACTTCTTTCTGAATGCAAGACGAGTTACATGGGCTATACGGACAGCCCATGGAAAACTGAGAAATGAGTCTGTGACCACTTCCATCCCCGTTCCCTGGCACTCCAACGCTCCTTTCACACTCCTCTCCTCGCCAGCACTCAGGCCTTATGCAGTCTCCGCAACATGTACAAGATGCTGACTTCGCCAGATATTGTCCAAATCATCATCTCTTAGTTGAGATCCGATTGGCTCAACAACTGCCACAGCCTCTTCTGTCCTTACGTGCAGCCTTGCCCCATTCTCACCCACTCAGAAAGCTCCTACAAGGATCATCTCACTCACTGCCTTAATCACAACTTACAGTCTCCTTAAAACCCTCAAGTTCTTTCCCTCACTTCACACATACAGTTAATGTGCCCTTCCATGACTTAGCCTCCTCCCTCATGTTATTTCCCACCCAGTACCACGATGACAGCTCCTAATTACATGTCCTGAGAGCAGCTTCCACCTCTCTCACCTGCTACACACCCACAGCAATAGCTCTGGCTCCTCCCATGCCCATCTCCATGCTGAGGAGGAGCTGCTCACACACCCCTGACAGCCGGCCTTGCTGCCTGACAATCCTTGCTGTGCTGCTCAAGGCCATGAAAACTGTCACGCTACGGCTGTACCCGCATCACTGGTCCTCATTCGGACTGACACTGCCCATGGCTGTGTATTCCCACCTGCCCACAGCCATCGCTTCTTTCCCATCTTGGCAGCATTTTGGAAAAGCACACTTTTTTTTTTTTTTAAATACCTGCTTTGACCTCCCTGCAGCACAGGCTGAGTCCAGGACTATGGCTGGTAAAGTCTGTAGCAATACAGAATTGCGTAGGGATGAGAAATCCCCAGTAGTTCAGCTCATTTGAACTGTTTAAGACACGGATTTTGGTTAGAACACAGTCAAGAATGTTGAAATTCAGAACTAACCTACACTCCCTCCTTGACTGGCACCTCTTTCTTCATCAGTTCTTTGCATTTCTTTAGTTCCTGGGGAGTACATAGCGAGATTTTCCTGCTTAAAAGCAACAACTGCAGTATTGCACATCCCCTGGCTTCTCAAGCTCGTCCCCAGCAGCCTCCTCCTGGCCACTCTGCTACAGGCTGCTATATGGTCTCAGGGAAACATATTCTGGAATCACGCTGGCATCTCCCATCAACGAGGATGCAGAGATGCTCTCCCAGCACACTGGGCTCCTCTCACCTCTTCTGCTCTCTCTGCATTCTCCTTTCCTCATCTCCAGGCACTGGTTTGGACCTTCGCCCCAGACGTAGGTGGGATGAGATTTGCTGGTGTTCTGCAGGGAAGCACAGCACAAAGAAAACCTGGTGAGGTTTAAGCATTAACAACTTTATTGGGCTTTACTGGGCATTCGCTGCCTGCTGCAGACCTCTCGACTGTTAACATGCCAAACTTCCCAGCCCCCTGCATTTTGAGAAAACTTATTTGGGCTTGGACTAGACTATCAGTTAACACCACGCTGCTGAACCCTCGTACACCTGAGCGTGCTCCTCACAGCTCCATACCGCTGTGCCCTGTGGGAAGTGAGGCTCAGGGTGAACACTGCTGCACAGATATGTGCTGGAAGGCAGCGCAATGGGAATATAGATACGAGACTGGTGGGGGAAACGTGGAGTATCGACACTGGGAAACGGGATGCCAGTTCAGTGGCTGCAGCAGGATGCGGGCAGCCATGGAGCTGACCAGCGACTCTCTTGGGAGATCGTGAACCAACGGGTACCCTCACTCCCACAACCCGCTCTAGATGACATCCCACTTCTCGCATCCTTGCCCCCTTTCCCCTCCACCTTTCCAGACTGTGGGAGTCGTCCTCTGAGGCTAAGACAAGACAAAGTGCCCCTTGCTGAACCGCCACCATTGCCTCCGCTGGAACCACCCTGGGTCTGCATGCAAGGACATACGGCAGTGGAGGCAGTTCACTCCCGTCCTCATCCCTACGTACCCCTCTGATGACTTGAAGGAAGTCTGCACCCAGCATCTTCCTTGTGCCCACACCAGCCTCCTTGAAGAAGTCGACTATTGGCCACTTCTGCTTGCGCAGGAGCTTATGCAGTGCCACAAGATCCTGGGGTGCACAAAGAAGGGGGTGCTGCCCTTCCCCCAGGGCCGTTGGCTCTCTGCTGAGGAGCATTGCAAAAGGTTAGAAAACACCTTGAGAGCACCAAGCAAAAGGGTCAGCAACGCAGACAACATGGTCTCGGAAAAATGATCTTAGGTGATGGCATTTCCCATTCCGAGATCTTTTCCTCGCCCACTATTTCAGATATGACCATGACCGTCCTTGGGTCCCATATAGAAGGTATCTTTTCTTTATTTCCTCCTGCTGCAATCCACAATCTTTCATAGTCCTTCTCAATCCCCTCCTCTCATACCACAGATCTTATTTTTTCATCCGAAGATTGAGCAAGTCTATGCAGCCTCCGAGCTTGTATACTGGGTATCAAACCGGATAGTCTGGTGATTCCCAATCCTCCATCCCTAGTACTGGCATATAAGATAGCATCGCAAGTACTCATAGGGAGGTGTAACCATTCCTTGACAGCCGATCATATTGTCAAATTGAGAGTCTCCAGGTATGTGACTTTGACCTCTGCCTGGTCCGCCAAATAGATCAATCTTGGAATGGTATACCCTTTCAAGATGTCGACTTTTTGAAGTGGTTTCAATACCGCTCGATCGATCCGATTTAACCAGTCCGTCAATTTCCCAAGTAGTTCTGGCTTTGTTATTCCAACCCATAGGTCAATATGTAAACCCAAATATTTCTCAGAGCTGCCTGGGTCAATCATATTAAGAGGAACACCTTTAATCATCCAAGGGGGACAGTCATTGATAGTATAAGAATCTTTTGTCAGCTTGAGTTCTGAGGCCAGTTAGATCACAAAAGGCCTCTAAGATATCAATGTTCCTTTTCATCCCATCCCAAGAATCACTTAGCAATACAAGATCATCGGCAAAGGCCATAGCAGTTATAGTTTTTGAATGGTGCTGGAAACCATTGCCCATTTCTTCCAACTTGCATAATAAGGGGTCTATTGCCAGACTGAACAGAATTGGAGACATAGGATCGCCTTGTTTAACTCCAATTCGGATTCCAATAGCATCCGACCGCTCATTCTTTAGGTCAATGCATGTGGTATTATCATGGCACAAGTTCTTAATTAGGGCGATTATATTATCGTCCACGCCCTTTTGTTCAAGAGCCAACATGATATGAGAATGGCTCACAGTATCGAAGGCTTTAGCCAAATCGACAAAGACTACGCCCAGTGATCGATGTTCTTTTTTAGCGTTACGAATTAGAAGTTGCAACAACTTCAAATTCTCA
>NW_028121433.1:230000-240000 GCF_965183815.1 Platalea leucorodia | reverse complement strand
CCGGGGCTGACCCGCCCCCGAGGCCGGCCCGGCTGCAGATCGCGGGCGATCTGCGGGAGGGGGGACCGGCTCCCCCCTCGCCGCGGGAGCACCGGACGTGCTAGAGGAGGCAGCGACCCGCCGAGGCGGGCGCGACCCGGCCACCGAGGCCCCTGCCGGGGCGGCTCGCTCTGCAGCAGGCGGGGGTGCGGCGCCAGAGGCCAACGCGACCAGCGGCGGACAGCGGCGGTGGGGGACGCCCCCCTGCCGCCCGCGACACGCCGCGGGGCCCACCCTCGCCCGGGTGGCCCCGCTACTCGCTTTCTTTCCCCGGTTTCTCGCCTCGACCGCACCACCGCCCAGCGCTGCTCGCGGCCGGCACCCACGGGCACCCGGGACCGAGGCCGGCACCGGCGCCTCGCGTGGTTTAGGACACCTGAGGGCTCGCGGGGCCACGCGGCCGTCACACAGCCCGGTTCGGTAAGGAAGCCCGAAGACCCCCCCCTTTGCCCGGCGGGGGGAAGGAAGGCAACACCTCGCATGCGACGGGAAGCGAATTGGAAAGGAGACCACCCTGCCTGAACACCGGACACCGCCGTGGCACCCTATTACGGGGAGCACGGAAGTGCCGGCCCGCCGGGGGCCCTCTCCGACGCGACCCGAAAGGCCTCATCGATCAGTAAAGCAAAGAAAAAGGAGCGGAGGCCCCACGGCCACGGTTCCTGGGACAGCGACGGCCGCGCGCGCCCCGCCGCCACCCGGGGGTGGGCGGCGGACGCGGGGGCCCTGCGTGCGGGCGGGAGGGCAGCGTCGGCTGAGAGCCGCCCCGACGGCCTTAACACCGGCAGAGCCGGCCCGACCGTGGAGCCTCTCCGACGCGCCCGAGGCGCCTTGACGATGCCGGCAAGGCAGCGGAGGCCCCACGGCCACGGTTCCTGGGACAGCGACGGCCGCGCGCGCCCCGCCGCCACCCGGGGGTGGGCGGCGGACGCGGGGCCCTGCGTGCGGGCGGGAGGGCAGCGTCGGCTGAGAGCCGCCCCGACGGCCTTAACGCCGGCAGAGCCGGCCCGACCGTGGAGCCTCTCCGACGCGCCCGAGGCGCCTTGACGATGCCGGCAAGGCAGCGGAGGCCCCACGGCCACGGTTCCTGGGACAGCGACGGCCGCGCGCGCCCCGCCGCCACCCGGGGGTGGGCGGCGGACGCGGGGCCCTGCGTGCGGGCGGGAGGGCAGCGTCGGCTGAGAGCCGCCCCGACGGCCTTAACACCGGCAGAGCCGGCCCGACCGTGGAGCCTCTCCGACGCGCCCGAGGCGCCTTGACGATGCCGGCAAGGCAGCGGAGGCCCCACGGCCACGGTTCCTGGGACAGCGACGGCCGCGCGCGCCCCGCCGCCACCCGGGGGTGGGCGGCGGACGCGGGGCCCTGCGTGCGGGCGGGAGGGCAGCGTCGGCTGAGAGCCGCCCCGACGGCCTTAACGCCGGCAGAGCCGGCCCGACCGTGGAGCCTCTCCGACGCGCCCGAGGCGCCTTGACGATGCCGGCAAGGCAGCGGAGGCCCCACGGCCACGGTTCCTGGGACAGCGACGGCCGCGCGCGCCCCGCCGCCACCCGGGGGTGGGCGGCGGACGCGGGGCCCTGCGTGCGGGCGGGAGGGCAGCGTCGGCTGAGAGCCGCCCCGACGGCCTTAACGCCGGCAGAGCCGGCCCGACCGTGGAGCCTCTCCGACGCGCCCGAGGCGCCTTGACAATGCCGGCAAGGCAGCGGAGGCCCCACGGCCACGGTTCCTGGGACAGCGACGGCCGCGCGCGCTCCGCCGCCACCCGGGGGTGGGCGGCGGACGCGGGGCCCTGCGTGCGGGCGGGAGGGCAGCGTCGGCTGAGAGCCGCCCCGACGGCCTTAACACCGGCAGAGCCGGCCCGACCGTGGAGCCTCTCCGACGCGCCCGAGGCGCCTTGACGATGCCGGCAAGGCAGCGGAGGCCCCACGGCCACGGTTCCTGGGACAGCGACGGCCGCGCGCGCCCCGCCGCCACCCGGGGGTGGGCGGCGGACGCGGGGCCCTGCGTGCGGGCGGGAGGGCAGCGTCGGCTGAGAGCCGCCCCGACGGCCTTAACACCGGCAGAGCCGGCCCGACCGTGGAGCCTCTCCGACGCGCCCGAGGCGCCTTGACGATGCCGGCAAGGCAGCGGAGGCCCCACGGCCACGGTTCCTGGGACAGCGACGGCCGCGCGCGCCCCGCCGCCACCCGGGGGTGGGCGGCAGACGCGGGGCTCTGCGTGCGGGCGAGCGGGCAACGTCCGCGAGAGGTGCTCCGACGGCCTGAACACCGGCAGAGCCGGCCCGCCGCGGAGCCTCTCCGACGTGCCTGGGGACGCCTCAGCGGGCGCTGCCTGGGGGTCTGGATCGGTAATAACGGGGGAGCGGGAGGTGCCGCCGGCCACCCGCTCCGGACGATTCCCTTCACTGAGGTCAACGGGACCGGGGGAAAGCTGCGGCTAGCTCAAGTCCCCCGGTCTTCCAGCGTTCGAGAGTGCTGGCGACCGCCGCCGGCCGCCAGTCTTTGCCCAGCCCGCAGGGAACCGCTTCCCCCGGGGAAAAAAAAAAAAAAACAAACGACGCCAGGAAGGCTTGACAGCCCCGGCCCGTCTGCGTTCGGCTGCCGGCCACCGCGACCGGTCCGCCGCTCTCGGCCCGCTTCGCGGGCCCCGGCTTAGGGCCGGCGGAAAAAAAAGGGCGAGGCGCCGCCACCTCGCCCGTGCTACGCAGTCCCTTCACCGAGCCCTCCGGCGCTCCGAGAAGCCAGGGCAAGCCAGACACCACGGGCCGCCCACGTATGGCTCGTGCCGGCAAAAGGAGGGCGAGGCGCCGCCGCCTACGCCCGCGCCGTCCTCGGGCTCTCGGGGGCCGGGGAAAGCCGCGGCAGGCTCGAAACCCCCGGCCGTCTGCGTTCGGCTGCCGGCCACCGCGACCGGCCGCCGCTCTCTGCGCCCGCTTCGCGGGCCCCGGCTTAGGGCCGGCAGAAAAAAAAGGGCGAGGCGCCGCCACCTCGCCCGTGCTACGCAGTCCCTTCACCGAGCCCTCCGGCGCTCCGAGAAGCCAGGGCAAGCCAGACACCACGGGCCGCCCACGTATGGCTCGTGCCGGCAAAAGGAGGGCGAGGCGCCGCCGCCTCCGCCCGCGCCGTCCTCGGGCTCTCGGGGGCCGGGGAAAGCCGCGGCAGGCTCGAAACCCCCGGCCGTCTGCGTTCGGCTGCCGGCCACCGCGACCGGCCGCCGCTCTCTGCGCCCGCTTCGCGGGCCCCGGCTTAGGGCCGGAGAAAAAGGGCGAGGTGCCGCCAGCCTCGCCCATGCCACACCACTGGGCCCTCCGGAGCCGGGGCAAGCCGCGGCAGGCTCGAAACCCCCGGTCGTCTGCTTCCGCCATATGCCGGCAGTAAGCTCGCATCATCATCGGGCCCCGTGCGGGACCGGGGAGGAGAAAGCGCCGCAGAGGCTGGACCCCCTTCCCCGGCCTTGCGCGTTCGAGTGCCGGCGACCACCGCCGGCCGCCGGTCTTTGCCCTTGATCCCCGCGGAGGGGTCTGCCGTTCCCTCTCGTGCCGCTCTGCCAACGGCCGCTCGCTAGCCCTGCTCCGGAGACGAGTCACCGCTCGCTCCTATAGTAGGGACCGGTACGTCGCCGCCCCCAGAAAGATCCAAGACGGCCGTCTCCGCCCACCGGGGAGGCGCGCCAGCGACGCCGACTTTTACGATGACGTAACTGGAGGCAGCACAGAGCAGCGACCCCTTCGGCAGCTCCGAGGAAGCGGAGGGGACAACAGGTCTACCGCTCAGCCCCGGAAATGCGACTAAGTCCCGCCGGAGCCGGGTAGACCTGGCCGCCCTGTCCGACGGACGCTCCGGCAGCGACAGGCCGGGGTCGCCGGCCGCCGCTGGCGGCCGACCCGGGCTCCCGGAGCCGGGTAGACCTGGCAGCCGCCGCACGCGCGCCGGAGCCGGGTAGACCTGACAGCCGCCGACCCGGTCTCCGGAGCCGGGTAGACCTGGAAGCCGCCGCACGCGCGCCGGAGCCGGGTAGACCTGACAGCCGCTGCCTGCGCCGGAGCCGGGTAGACCTGGCAGCCGCTGCCGGCGCCGGAGCCGGGTAGACCTGACAGCCGCTGCCTGCGCCGGAGCCGGGTAGACCTGGCGGCCGCCGCCGGCGCCGGAGCCGGGTAGACCTGACAGCCGCCGCCGGCGCCGGAGCCGGGTAGACCTGACGGCCACTGCCGGCGCCGGAGCCGGGTAGGCCTCCGGGCCGCTGCCGGCACCGGAGCCGGGTAGACCTGACAGCCGCCGACCCGGTCTCCGGAGCCGGGTAGACCTGGAAGCCGCCGCACGCGCGCCGGAGCCGGGTAGACCTGGCAGCCGCCGCCGGCGCCGGAGCCGGGTAGGCCTGCGGGCCGCCGCCGGCGCCGGAGCCGGGTAGACCTGACGGCCACTGCCGGCGCCGGAGCCGGGTAGGCCTGCGGGTCGCTGCCGGCACCGGAGCCGGGTAGACCTGACAGCCGCCGACCCGGTCTCCGGAGCCGGGTAGACCTGGAAGCCGCCGCACGCGCGCCGGAGCCGGGTAGACCTGGCGGCCGCCGCCGGCGCCGGAGCCGGGTAGACCTGCGGGCCGCTGCCGGCGCCGGAGCCGGGTAGACCTGGCAGCCGCCGCACGCGCGCCGGAGCCGGGTAGGCCTGCGGGCCGCTGCCGGCGCCGGAGCCGGGTAGACCTGGCAGCCACCGCCGGCCCCGGAGCCGGGTAGACCTGGCAGCCGCTGCCGGCGCCGGAGCCGGGTAGACCTGACGGCCGCTGCCTGCGCCGGAGCCGGGTAGACCTGCGGGCCGCTGCCGGAGCCGGGTAGACCTGTCGGCCCCCGAGGAGCCCGGTAGACCTGCCGGCCGCTCTGTGCTCCCGAGCCGGCTGGACCGTGCGACCCGGTTCTCCCGGCCGGGTTCGGGTGCGGGGGGGGGGGGGGCGGCGGCGGAGGCGGTGGGGGGGGTGTGTGCAATTTTTCGATATTTAAGGGAATCCGGTACAGAGGCCACCCTCTCCCGGTTCTGCCGGCCGGGGAGGGCCGGGTCATTCCCCCCCCCCCCGCCGTTTCCGAGATTTAAGCGCTTCTAACGAAAAGGCAGTAAGTTTAAACGTACTGTCTCATGCAAGACTTATTTGACCTTCTTCGCTTTCCAGATTAAACATCAATAAAATATTAATAAACAACTTTTTAAATTTTTTATTTCTTTTTTTTTTTAAAAAAAAAAAAACACCCGCCGCACTCAAACGCGCGCACGCCCCTTCCCCGACCCGGTGGTCCGCCGCGCGCTGGCCGGCTTCACCGCCCCGGCCAGCCTCTCCGCTCCGTCTGCCCCCCTCGAACACACGCTCTGGCCGGCGGGGGACCGGGTAGAGGCGGCGGCCCCCATCGCGAGCCGCCCGGCTCCCCGGCGTGAGTTTGCCGTCCGCCGGGAGGCTTTAGGACCCCGGGCGCCCGTAGCCGGGTCCGGGTCCCGGCGCCGCCGGGCGCTCGGCGGCTTTTGTTTTTGGTTTCGCGGTGTGGGGTTTGGGGGGGGCTGGGGGGGGGGGCGGGGGTGGGGTGGGGTGTGCGTTTTGTTCCTTTTTTTTTTCCCCGCTTGCCATCGTTTTATTTTACTCTGACCTTTTAAAACACAATAAATAGATGAAAACACACGTCTGCGATCCTGCAGACGCGCCCGCCCCCCGCGACATACGCGTCTCAGACACGCGCGCGCGCACCCCCCCCCCACGCACCCCCCCCACGCCTTGCCCCCCCCCCCCCTCGCCCCAGCACGTAGCCCGCGTGCGTGTGCTCCCCCTCCCTCCCTCCCTGCGCTGCAGTTGCAGACCCGCAGCCCGGTAGGCGCGGCCCCTCCCCGACCCCAGACTCGCCGGCGCCCTGGAGCAGCAGGGGTCGGGGGGTGGTCCCCCCGTTGCCCGGCAACCGGGCCCCTGCCCGCAAGGAAAGGGCAGCGGTTCCCGCCGCGCCAACGGTCCTGCGCTCAGCCGCGGCGGCAGCGACAGGGAAGGGAGGCTGGCGCAGAGGCAGGCGAGAGCGGTCGGCGAGCAGGCAGGGAGCCTGGCGCAGAGGTAGGCTGGGGACGGGGTGGGGCGGGGGGCCCGCGTCTCCTTTCGGAGAAGATTTCTGTTTGGGTCGGTTAGGGTTTTTTTTTTCCTTCCCTTCTGCGTTTTTTCTCCTCTTTTTCTGACTGAGTGAGCGGGAGAGAAAGGCGGGAGCCGGGGCACGGGCACGGGCACGGGCACGGGCAGGGTAGCAACTCGGCAGCCAGGGTGAGAGACCGCCCGCCCCCGGGACTCCCCTCTGGCGCCCGGGCACGGAGCCGGCAGGAATGCCGCTGGGTCCTAAAGTCTCCCGCCTGCCTTCCCCGGGGCGGCAAACGTGCCGTAGGAAGGCGGGGGTGGGGGGGGGGGGGGGGGCCGGGGGGCTAGCGGGGGGGATGGGGGGGGGGGGGGGCGGGGGGGGGCACGACGGCGTCAGCGGGAGGCGCGCGCGCGCGCTCCGCGTGCCTAACGTGCGCCCGTCTGGGGGGGGGGGGCGGGCGGGTGCGCGCGGGCCTGCGCCCACGCGCGTGGAGCGGCGGGCGAGGGGTTCGGGCCGGGGGTTACGTTTGTGGGCGAGCCGGGCGCCTCTCCGGGGGCGGGGGGTTCGGGGGGGGCACGTGCCCGCGCCGGGGGCCTGTTTAGTTTGGGGTGCGCGCACGCGGGAAGAAACGAAAAAGATTCGCGACGCTGTTGATGACGCCGCCTTCTCTGTTACAGCCCGCGTTGCCGGCGGCGTCGGTGTCCGGGCCCGCGCCCTTGCCGGTCGAAGCCGTCCCTGGGAAAGCAGCCGCCGCCGGCCTCGGCCCGGGCAGAGACGTGGGTCCCCAGGGCCGGGCTCCAGCGACCGCGCGGCAGGGCCCCGGCCGGGGCCGGCGGAGAGAGAGGCGGGCCGCGCTTCTAACAGACGGCCATCGGCGTTTCCGTCGCCGGCGGGATGCGTCGGAGCGGTGAGTCCCGCCGAGAGGACGGGCCCGGCGGCCTCAGGCGAGGGGGGACGGCTCCTTTGCCGGCGGCGGGGAGACGGCCCCGGGCGGGCCCGATCTTCCGGCACGGCAGCCGCGAGAGCGCCTCGTCTCCGAGGACGCTCGGCTAAGTCGGCCCGGGCCGCGGGGAGCGTTTGTCGGGCACGTGGCCGGCCAGGACTTTGCTCAGAGGCCTGCGAGACCGCCGTCCCTCGGAGGCCCGGCCGCGTCCCCGGAGAGGCCTTCTCAGGGACGGAGGCCCGTCCCGGGAATCGCGGCGCCGGCTGGGCTGGGCTGGGCTGGGCTGGGCCGGGCCGGGCCGGGCCGGGCCGGGGCGGGCGAGAGGCCCGTCCGGCTAACGAGTGACGGCCCGTGTTTTTCTCCGCTCCGGCCAGGTCTCGAGGCGACGTGGAAGGGGCTTGCCGCCCCAGGCCGAAAGCAGCTTCGCCCGGAGCCCCCGCGGAAGGTAGGCCGGCGACCCCCCGCCGCGGCCGCGCCGGGACGGACCCGATCAGGTAGCGGTCGCGAGCGAGGGCGCGGGGAACGCGGCCCCCGGCGGGCGGCGAGAGAAAAGAATAAAGGAAGGTTCTAAGGGGTAAAAGGGGAGAAAAAAAAAAAAAAAAAAAAAAAAAAGAAAAAAAGAGAAAGGGAAAAGAGAGAAACGATAATAAAAAAGGAGGCGGGGCGGGCGGGCGCTTCTGTACACGGACCCCTGCGGGGGGGCCCGGCCTCGGGAGGCCTCTCGATCTGCCGCTGCCCGTTCGTTGTCGATCGCATCGACGCGCGCCGGCCCGCGTTTCACGAAGGTAAGGAACGATTCGTGAACCGGTCGCCGGCACGGGGATCGGTCGCGGGCGACGGAGCGGTACGGATTCGTGGCTATCGGGCGATCCCTACCGTGAAGGAATTCACGAATCGACTCACGGATCCGACGGTTTACCGCTCGCGCGTAAATACCGATCGGTCTCCCCCTCCGACGCGAGAGCGATCGCGTCGTGGCAAAAGAAAGGCTGCGTTGATTCGTTTCTTATCGATGAGTAGAACGCTACGGTAATAAAACAGCACCGCTCTAACGACACCGTTTAATAGGGTTAACGTCGTCGACGCTCCACGGAATTCTCTCCAAAAAGAAAGCGACGTTCTTAAGAAGGGCTCGGCCTGTCACGACGCGCAAACGATCGACACCGTTACGGAGCTCCAAACTAAAAATTAAAACCCCAAAAAACCCCACCAAAACCACCGGAAACTACTCCAACGTAAGTCATACCACATCTAATTCTCTAGCGGTAAAAAAAATAAAAATTCTACCGTACCGTGAGCACGGTGAGTAGTAATAGCGACGTTACTGGCGTCGGGGACTTCTTGTTTACTCGGAAAAGATCATCGCGAACGTTATTTATTGCTACTGTTGTTATTCTTGTTGGCGGCGGCGGCGGTGGCGGTAGTCGTAGCAGCGTCGTCATCATCCTCTCGTGAGGATAAACTCACGACGTGTTATTAGCAATAGCGTGACTTGCTTTTGATATTCTGCGTGCCAATACTCAACGGTTTTGTGAACGGCGAATCGGTAACGAATAAAAGACTAATCGCGCATAAAAGACTAATCGTGCATAAGGTACGTCATTCGAAAGCGATGAATAAGTTATTATTCGTGATAGTCGTCCTATTGAATAACGTGTAGTGCTTTTAGAACGACAAGCGAAAAAAGGAGGTTTTTCATAGCGTTAGCGCTGATCCTAACGCTGCTACGACGAATAACGTTTACTAATACTGAATTATTTCACGATTCCAAACGATCCATGGAATTCCATCAGGAGAAGCGCCAGAAGGTAAGAACGCTCGCGTGATTCTCTTTCGTACTGCGATTCGGGATAAATTTTAAGCCTTTCCGAACGAATAAATTAATAAAGACCGAAACCGGAACGGTAAAACAATCGATTAATAAATAAATTAATAACAACAAATTAACACGTTAAATAAACTGCATATTAACGATTCCTTCATTTTAATTAATAATATTTAATAATGATGATATTTAATAATATTTAATAATAATAACAATTAATAATAAATTAATAAGTTAAATATCATTTAATAATTTGTTAATTTTAATGATCTAATAATAAATGGAGAAAATTTATAATTTACAATTATTGTTTAATTTATAACAATAAATAATAATAATTTATATTATTGTTATTAAATAATAATATAATATTATCAAAGTATAAATATTATTATTATAGGAATATTATATTCAATTATATAATATATACTATAATATTTAATATACTTAATATTTATAATATTAAATATTAATATATTTAATATTTATATTGAATGTATAATATTATTACATGATATTATAATATTGTTATATAAATATTATTATTATATCAATATAAATATTATTAAATGTATTAATTAAATATATCATTAAATATATTTAAATATATATAAAATACTATTATTACATATTTATATATAAAATATTATTAAATATATTAATTAAATAATAATATAAATTATTCTTAAATAATAATAATTTATAATGATAATTTATATTATTATTATTAAATAATAATAATCTATATTATTATTAAATTTTAATGATTAAAATTATTTATAGTAATAAATTAATTAATAATATAGAGTAATATCTAATGACGCTAATAGGTATTAATTAATTAATTCATTAAACGAAAACAATGAATGCCTTATATCAGTAATGACGATAATGACACGAATGAATAATCCGAGGAATAGATTAATACATAACGAGTTCAATAAAATAGGTCACAGGAAAATATTAATTTAATATAGAACAGTCATCTTTATACTTTTATATTAAAAGGGAATTAAAAAAAAAAAAAAATTAAAACCTCGCCCACGACAAAAGCAAAAAAAAACCGAAACACAAACAGAAAGACAGTTCTACCCGGGCCCACGGGCAGGGA
>NW_028121433.1:210000-217500 GCF_965183815.1 Platalea leucorodia | reverse complement strand
GGAAGTGCCGGCCCGCCGGGGGCCCTCTCCGACGCGACCCGAAAGGCCTCATCGATCAGTAAAGCAAAGAAAAAGGAGCGGAGGCCCCACGGCCACGGTTCCTGGGACAGCGACGGCCGCGCGCGCCCCGCCGCCACCCGGGGGTGGGCGGCGGACGCGGGGCCCTGCGTGCGGGCGGGAGGGCAGCGTCGGCTGAGAGCCGCCCCGACGGCCTTAACACCGGCAGAGCCGGCCCGACCGTGGAGCCTCTCCGACGCGCCCGAGGCGCCTTGACGATGCCGGCAAGGCAGCGGAGGCCCCACGGCCACGGTTCCTGGGACAGCGACGGCCGCGCGCGCCCCGCCGCCACCCGGGGGTGGGCGGCGGACGCGGGGCCCTGCGTGCGGGCGGGAGGGCAGCGTCGGCTGAGAGCCGCCCCGACGGCCTTAACACCGGCAGAGCCGGCCCGACCGTGGAGCCTCTCCGACGCGCCCGAGGCGCCTTGACGATGCCGGCAAGGCAGCGGAGGCCCCACGGCCACGGTTCCTGGGACAGCGACGGCCGCGCGCACCCCGCCGCCACCCGGGGGTGGGCGGCGGACGCGGGGCCCTGCGTGCGGGCGGGAGGGCAGCGTCGGCTGAGAGCCGCCCCGACGGCCTTAACACCGGCAGAGCCGGCCCGACCGTGGAGCCTCTCCGACGCGCCCGAGGCGCCTTGACGATGCCGGCAAGGCAGCGGAGGCCCCACGGCCACGGTTCCTGGGACAGCGACGGCCGCGCGCGCCCCGCCGCCACCCGGGGGTGGGCGGCGGACGCGGGGCTCTGCGTGCGGGCGAGCGGGCAACGTCCGCGAGAGGTGCTCCGACGGCCTGAACACCGGCAGAGCCGGCCCGCCGCGGAGCCTCTCCGACGTGCCTGGGGACGCCTCAGCGGGCGCTGCCTGGGGGTCTGGATCGGTAATAACGGGGGAGCGGGAGGTGCCGCCGGCCACCCGCTCCGGACGATTCCCTTCACTGAGGTCAACGGGACCGGGGGAAAGCTGCGGCTAGCTCAAGTCCCCCGGTCTTCCAGCGTTCGAGAGTGCTGGCGACCGCCGCCGGCCGCCAGTCTTTGCCCAGCCCGCAGGGAACCGCTTCCCCCGGGGAAAAAAAAAAAAAACAAACGACGCCAGGAAGGCTTGACAGCCCCGGCCGTCTGCGTTCGGCTGCCGGCCACCGCGACCGGTCCGCCGCTCTCGGCCCGCTTCGCGGGCCCCGGCTTAGGGCCGGCGGAAAAAAAAGGGCGAGGCGCCGCCACCTCGCCCGTGCTACGCAGTCCCTTCACCGAGCCCTCCGGCGCTCCGAGAAGCCAGGGCAAGCCAGACACCACGGGCCGCCCACGTATGGCTCGTGCCGGCAAAAGGAGGGCGAGGCGCCGCCGCCTACGCCCGCGCCGTCCTCGGGCTCTCGGGGGCCGGGGAAAGCCGCGGCAGGCTCGAAACCCCCCGGCCGTCTGCGTTCGGCTGCCGGCCACCGCGACCGGTCCGCCGCTCTCGGCCCGCTTCGCGGGCCCCGGCTTAGGGCCGGCGGAAAAAAAAAGGACGAGGCGCCGCCACCTCGCCCGTGCTACGCAGTCCCTTCACCGAGCCCTCCGGCGCTCCGAGAAGCCAGGGCAAGCCAGACACCACAGGCCGCCCACGTATGGCTCGTGCCGGCAAAAGGAGGGCGAGGCGCCGCCGCCTACGCCCGCGCCGTCCTCGGGCTCTCGGGGGCCGGGGAAAGCCGCGGCAGGCTCGAAACCCCCGGCCGTCTGCGTTCGGCTGCCGGCCACCGCGACCGGCCGCCGCTCTCTGCGCCCGCTTCGCGGGCCCCGGCTTAGGGCCGGAGAAAAAGGGCGAGGTGCCGCCAGCCTCGCCCATGCCACACCACTGGGCCCTCCGGAGCCGGGGCAAGCCGCGGCAGGCTCGAAACCCCCGGTCGTCTGCTTCCGCCATATGCCGGCAGTAAGCTCGCATCATCATCGGGCCCCGTGCGGGACCGGGGAGGAGAAAGCGCCGCAGAGGCTGGACCCCCTTCCCCGGCCTTGCGCGTTCGAGTGCCGGCGACCACCGCCGGCCGCCGGTCTTTGCCCTTGATCCCCGCGGAGGGGTCTGCCGTTCCCTCTCGTGCCGCTCTGCCAACGGCCGCTCGCTAGCCCTGCTCCGGAGACGAGTCACCGCTCGCTCCTATAGTATGGACCGGTACGTCGCCGCCCCCAGAAAGATCCAAGACGGCCGTCTCCGCCCACCGGGGAGGCGCGCCAGCGACGCCGACTTTTACGATGACGTAACTGGAGGCAGCACAGAGCAGCGACCCCTTCGGCAGCTCCGAGGAAGCGGAGGGGACAACAGGTCTACCGCTCAGCCCCGGAAATGCGACTAAGTCCCGCCGGAGCCGGGTAGACCTGGCCGCCCTGTCCGACGGACGCTCCGGCAGCGACAGGCCGGGGTCGCCGGCCGCCGCTGGCGGCCGACCCGGGCTCCCGGAGCCGGGTAGACCTGGCAGCCGCCGCACGCGCGCCGGAGCCGGGTAGACCTGACAGCCGCCGACCCGGTCTCCGGAGCCGGGTAGACCTGGAAGCCGCCGCACGCGCGCCGGAGCCGGGTAGACCTGACAGCCGCTGCCTGCGCCGGAGCCGGGTAGACCTGTGGGCCGCCGCCGGCGCCGGAGCCGGGTAGACCTGACAGCCGCTGCCTGCGCCGGAGCCGGGTAGACCTGGCGGCCGCCGCCGGCGCCGGAGCCGGGTAGACCTGACAGCCGCCGCCGGCGCCGGAGCCGGGTAGACCTGACGGCCACTGCCGGCGCCGGAGCCGGGTAGGCCTGCGGGCCGCTGCCGGCACCGGAGCCGGGTAGACCTGACAGCCGCCGACCCGGTCTCCGGAGCCGGGTAGACCTGGAAGCCGCCGCACGCGCGCCGAAGCCGGGTAGACCTGGCAGCCGCCGCCGGCGCCGGAGCCGGGTAGACCTGCGGGCCGCCGCCGGCGCCGGAGCCGGGTAGACCTGACGGCCACTGCCGGCGCCGGAGCCGGGTAGGCCTGCGGGCCGCTGCCGGCACCGGAGCCGGGTAGACCTGACAGCCGCCGACCCGGTCTCCGGAGCCGGGTAGACCTGGAAGCCGCCGCACGCGCGCCGGAGCCGGGTAGACCTGGCGGCCGCCGCCGGCGCCGGAGCCGGGTAGACCTGCGGGCCGCTGCCGGCGCCGGAGCCGGGTAGACCTGGCAGCCGCCGCGCGCGCGCGCCGGAGCCGGGTAGACCTGGCAGCCGCCGCACGCGCGCCGGAGCCGGGTAGGCCTGCGGGCCGCTGCCGGCGCCGGAGCCGGGTAGACCTGACAGCCGCCGCCGGCGCCGGAGCCGGGTAGACCTGTCGGCCGCCGCGCGCGCGCCGGAGCCGGGTAGACCTGGCGGCCGCCGCCGGCGCCGGAGCCGGGTAGACCTGGCAGCCGCCGACCCGGTCTCCGGAGCCGGGTAGACCTGGAAGCCGCCGCACGCGCGCCGGAGCCGGGTAGACCTGCGGGCCGCCGCCGGCGCCGGAGCCGGGTAGACCTGGCGGCCGCCGCCGGCGCCGGAGCCGGGTAGACCTGCGGGCCGCTGCCGGCGCCGGAGCCGGGTAGACCTGGCAGCCGGTGCCGGCGCCGGAGCCGGGTAGACCTGGCAGCCGGTGCCGGCGCCGGAGCCGGGTAGACCTGACGGCCGCTGCCTGCGCCGGAGCCGGGTAGACCTGCGGGCCGCTGCCGGAGCCGGGTAGACCTGTCGGCCCCCGAGGAGCCCGGTAGACCTGCCGGCCGCTCTGTGCTCCCGAGCCGGCTGGACCGTGCGACCCGGTTCTCCCGGCCGGGTTCGGGTGCGGGGGGGGGGGCGGCGGCGGAGGCGGTGGGGGGGGGGGGGGGTGTGCAATTTTTCGATATTTAAGGGAATCCGGTACAGAGGCCACCCTCTCCCGGTTCTGCCGGCCGGGGAGGGCCGGGTCATTCCCCCCCCCCGCGCCGTTTCCGAGATTTAAGCGCTTCTAACGAAAAGGCAGTAAGTTTAAACGTACTGTCTCATGCAAGACTTATTTGACCTTCTTCGCTTTCCAGATTAAACATCAATAAAATATTAATAAACAACTTTTTAAATTTTTTATTTCTTTTTTTTTTTTTAAAAAAAAAAAACACCCGCCGCACTCAAACGCGCGCACGCCCCTTCCCCGACCCGGTGGTCCGCCGCGCGCTGGCCGGCTTCACCGCCCCGGCCAGCCTCTCCGCTCCGCCTGCCCCCCTCGAACACACGCTCTGGCCGGCGGGGGACCGGGTAGAGGCGGCGGCCCCCATCGCGAGCCGCCCGGCTCCCCGGCGTGAGTTTGCCGTCCGCCGGGAGGCTTTAGGACCCCGGGCGCCCGTAGCCGGGTCCGGGTCCCGGCGCCGCCGGGCGCTCGGCGGCTTTTGTTTTTGGTTTCGCGGTGTGGGGTTTGGGGGGGGCTGGGGGGGGGGGCGGGGGTGGGGTGGGGTGTGCGTTTTGTTCCTTTTTTTTTTCCCCGCTTGCCATCGTTTTATTTTACTCTGACCTTTTAAAACACAATAAATAGATTAAAACACACGTCTGCGATCCTGCAGACGCGCCCGCCCCCCGCGACATACGCGTCTCAGACACGCGCGCGCACCCCCCCCCCCCCACGCACCCCCCCCACCCCCACCCCCCCCCCCCCCCACGCCTTGCCCCCCCCCCCCCCTCGCCCCAGCACGTAGCCCGCGTGCGTGTGCTCCCCCTCCCTCCCTCCCTGCGCTGCAGTTGCAGACCCGCAGCCCGGTAGGCGCGGCCCCTCCCCGACCCCAGACTCGCCGGCGCCCTGGAGCAGCAGGGGTCGGGGGGTGGTCCCCCCGTTGCCCGGCAACCGGGCCCCTGCCCGCAAGGAAAGGGCAGCGGTTCCCGCCGCGCCAACGGTCCTGCGCTCAGCCGCGGCGGCAGCGACAGGGAAGGGAGGCTGGCGCAGAGGCAGGCGAGAGCGGTCGGCGAGCAGGCAGGGAGCCTGGCGCAGAGGTAGGCTGGGGACGGGGTGGGGCGGGGGGCCCGCGTCTCCTTTCGGAGAAGATTTCTGTTTGGGTCGGTTAGGGTTTTTTTTTTTCCTTCCCTTCTGCGTTTTTTCTCCTCTTTTTCTGACTGAGTGAGCGGGAGAGAAAGGCGGGAGCCGGGGCACGGGCACGGGCACGGGCACGGGCAGGGTAGCAACTCGGCAGCCAGGGTGAGAGACCGCCCGCCCCCGGGACTCCCCTCTGGCGCCCGGGCACGGAGCCGGCAGGAATGCCGCTGGGTCCTAAAGTCTCCCGCCTGCCTTCCCCGGGGCGGCAAACGTGCCGTAGGAAGGCGGGGGTGGGGGGGGGGGGGCCGGGGGGCTAGCGGGGGGGATGGGGGGGGGGGCGGGGGGGGCACGACGGCGTCAGCGGGAGGCGCGCGCGCGCGCTCCGCGTGCCTAACGTGCGCCCGTCTGGGGGGCGGGCGGGCGGGCGCGGGCCTGCGCCCACGCGCGTGGAGCGGCGGGCGAGGGGTTCGGGCCGGGGGTTACGTTTGTGGGCGAGCCGGGCGCCTCTCCGGGGGCGGGGGGTTCGGGGGGGGCACGTGCCCGCGCCGGGGGCCTGTTTAGTTTGGGGTGCGCGCACGCGGGAAGAAACGAAAAAGATTCGCGACGCTGTTGATGACGCCGCCTTCTCTGTTACAGCCCGCGTTGCCGGCGGCGTCGGTGTCCGGGCCCGCGCCCTTGCCGGTCGAAGCCGTCCCTGGGAAAGCAGCCGCTGCCGGCCTCGGCCCGGGCAGAGACGTGGGTCCCCAGGGCCGGGCTCCAGCGACCGCGCGGCAGGGCCCCGGCCGGGGCCGGCGGAGAGAGAGGCGGGCCGCGCTTCTAACAGACGGCCATCGGCGTTTCCGTCGCCGGCGGGATGCGTCGGAGCGGTGAGTCCCGCCGAGAGGACGGGCCCGGCGGCCTCAGGCGAGGGGGGACGGCTCCTTTGCCGGCGGCGGGGAGACGGCCCCGGGCGGGCCCGATCTTCCGGCACGGCGGCCGCGAGAGCGCCTCGTCTCCGAGGACGCTCGGCTAAGTCGGCCCGGGCCGCGGGGAGCGTTCGTCGGGCACGTGGCCGGCCAGGACTTTGCTCAGAGGCCTGCGAGACCGCCGTCCCTCGGAGGCCCGGCCGCGTCCCCGGAGAGGCCTTCTCAGGGACGGAGGCCCGTCCCGGGAATCGCGGCGCCGGCTGGGCTGGGCTGGGCTGGGCCGGGCCGGGCCGGGCCGGGCCGGGGCGGGGCGGGCGAGAGGCCCGTCCGGCTAACGAGTGACGGCCCGTGTTTTTCTCCGCTCCGGCCAGGTCTCGAGGCGACGTGGAAGGGGCTTGCCGCCCCAGGCCGAAAGCAGCTTCGCCCGGAGCCCCCGCGGAAGGTAGGCCGGCGACCCCCCGCCGCGGCCGCGCCGGGACGGACCCGATCAGGTAGCGGCCGCGAGCGAGGGCGCGGGGAACGCGGCCCCCGGCGGGCGGCGAGAGAAAAGAATAAAGGAAGGTTCTAAGGGGTAAAAGGGGAAAAAAAAAAAAAAAAAAAAAAAAAGAAAAAAAGAGAAAGGGAAAAGAGAGAAACGATAATAAAAAAGGAGGCGGGGCGGGCGGGCGCTTCTGTACACGGACCCCTGCGGGGGGGCCCGGCCTCGGGAGGCCTCTCGATCTGCCGCTGCCCGTTCGTTGTCGATCGCATCGACGCGCGCCGGCCCGCGTTTCACGAAGGTAAGGAACGATTCGTGAACCGGTCGCCGGCACGGGGATCGGTCGCGGGCGACGGAGCGGTACGGATTCGTGGCTATCGGGCGATCCCTACCGTGAAGGAATTCACGAATCGACTCACGGATCCGACGGTTTACCGCTCGCGCGTAAATACCGATCGGTCTCCCCCTCCGACGCGAGAGCGATCGCGTCGTGGCAAAAGAAAGGCTGCGTCGATTCGTTTCTTATCGATGAGTAGAACGCTACGGTAATAAAACAGCACCGCTCTAACGACACCGTTTAATAGGGTTAACGTCGTCGACGCTCCACGGAATTCTCTCCAAAAAGAAAGCGACGTTCTTAAGAAGGGCTCGGCCTGTCACGACGCGCAAACGATCGACACCGTTACGGAGCTCCAAACTAAAAATTAAAACCCCAAAAAACCCCACCAAAACCACCGGAAACTACTCCAACGTAAGTCATACCAAATCTAATTCTCTAGCGGTAAAAAAAATAAAAATTCTACCGTACCGTGAGCACGGTGAGTAGTAATAGCGACGTTACTGGCGTCGGGGACTTCTTGTTTACTCGGAAAAGATCATCGCGAACGTTATTTATTGCTACTGTTGTTATTCTTGTTAGCGGCGGCGGCGGTGGCGGTAGTCGTAGCAGCGTCGTCATCATCCTCTCGTGAGGATAAACTCACGACGTGTTATTAGCAATAGCGTGACTTGCTTTTGATATTCTGCGTGCCAATACTCCACGGTTTTGTGAACGGCGAATCGGTAA